>NC_056737.1:1340747630-1340781890 GCF_019279795.1 Protopterus annectens
CTGACCTGCAGTCCTCAACAGCAACTGATGCAGAAATGCTAAGTCTGTGGTATTCCCAATACTATTATTATTAGCTAATTTGGCTGAGTGATATGTTCTCTGACTGTAATGCATGGTCCTTTGTTCAAGACTTGCCAGTGAAATGTATGGTGATAACATTTTATTCTAGCAACTTTCCAAAATTATACAAGCAATGTTTAAAATTTGTTCCTGGTTTTTGGCCTTTTGTCCCCCCTTTTCCCAAAAAAAAAAAAACTGAAATTGAAAAGATCATATATATCTATATTGTGTGGGTGTGGATTGGAAGTAGACTTATGATGGAAACGTTCTGAACTAGACAGTTTAGTCATTATTGGTTCATGCATTTTCATTCATTGCCTACTGGAAAAATGTTCACACAATAAATTTAAAATGTGCTCTAACAAGTGTGCTGTATTATACAAGGAATTTAATTTAATAAAGTCAGGAATGTGCATCAAAGAACACATGTATGTTTCTTGTTTTGTGTGCAAGGGGCCAGTGGTTTTAAAACAGCCCAAAGTTAATCTTTATCCACCACTGGCCAGATGTGTTTTCTTTGGATGTGGTGTAGGTTTCAATGCTGTTTCAATGAATGAGAGGTTCAAGGGCAGAAAAGTTTTAATGCCAAGTCTATTTCCATTGTGAGACAGTATTGCATTGTTTAGCAGATGTCTTAGTGTTTGTGCACTGTGCTGTAAAATGTAAAAATAATATCCAAGTAATCATTGTAGAAGTTGAGCAGTATGCACACATTAGTGTTTATGGTAGATGGTGTGAAATAGCCAGGTAATGGGACATTGGAATGGCTGCAAGGGGACTCTGGTGCCATATTTTGGTGGTCTGTTCTCCAGTTTGCATTTGAAAGTTGGTATCCCACAATTCCTTTGGAGTGGGCGGTGTTACATAATTATGCATGCAAATTTTATGTTAATCAGCATACAGATTTGCACCTATTTTTCATGGGCCTTGTCTAGATTTTTGATGTTTCCAAGTTGAGAGGTATGCGGGCATTTTCTCATCCAAGCCAGGAACTATCTGTTACAATTAGCTGCCATTCTTGGCCTAACCATCAAGTTGAAGAAATCACAGTTGTAACTTGTTCAAAACATAGACTTTATAGGCGCATGTTTGGACACTGTCAAAAGTTTGGCCTACCTGATTCCAGATCCAGACAGGATTTAAAGTTTCAGGCTGCATATCAGATAGATTTTGGAAATACCAGTTCCTCCATCAAGCTTAGTACGCATGGCTCTGGGTTACGTGGTTGCCATAATAACATCAGCCATTAAAACTATCTGAGCAAGCTGTCACAGATGTTTAAAGACTTCCTCCTCTGGTGGCTTCATTCCTCATATTTCTAATGCAGGTGATGGAATGTCCCGAGTATCTGGCTCTGGCATCGCCATGAGTCACCAGCCTTTGGATGTGGTTATGTAACTTTGTGGATTGCTTCAAGGTATCCTGTATTAATGCCCCACGTGATGGCTGTTCTTTGAGTTGAAAATTAAGGATGCTTTAAGTAGGAGTAGCAAGAAGGGAGTGCATTCTGCTACCACTTAGTGAACATTTTTGAGGAGTCAGAAGGGGGCACACATCTCATTTTTTAGAAAATTGCAGCAGTCTTCTCAGTATGCTCTGTCAAGAAGGTTCCTCCCAAGATGGGGTGGGGATCATAATGGTGGCTGCAGGGGCATTCTGTAAAATCAGGGATTTTGTGGAGCCTTCTCCAGTGGGGCCCTTTCAGCAGCCCTGAAGCGTTGCCTGACTGCTGATCTGGAGGCAGTCAGGGGCTGCTTAGCTCTTCGCCCAGAAGCTTGGGAAGCCATCACTTCAGACGTGTGGGTGTTGTTATATCCAAAGGCTATATTTTTCCCTTTTTATAAATTTCAAGGTTTTGTTAGAACCCAGAGAGATGCTGTTTGCTTGGTCCACGGGACTCCTATGTGCTTATCTCCCAGTTCCTCTGATTGTGACTTAACCTGCAGAGTGCAGCTCGCTGCAAGTGACTGTGACCCTCATAGTACCCATCTGGCCTCATCAGGTGGGGTTCTCCTTCCTTTGGTCTCTTCTGCAACACCAATTTTTGGATATAGATCCCATTCCACATCTCAGTTCTCATCCTGCAGGTCTGGATCCTCCAAATCTTCAGTCTCTCAAGTTATCCACATGGTTTCTCTGGGTCCCTTGATGGCCAGGAATCCCAAGCTTTCCCATAATGTAGTACATATGTTGTCTTTTCAAAAGCATTTGACTAGGAAACTATGACGGTAGAAACATTTTGCGCTGTAGATGGAATATCAAGGGCTCGACCCCCACCCCCACCCCCATCCCCAGAATCTGTTTTAGATTTTCTTGCTGAGTTGTTTCATTCAGGCTCTAGTTTATATTTATGTGGCTGGGGACTGTGTCCCACAAGTTGAAGCCAGATGGAGAAGACAGCATTTAGTGCGAAAGTTATGTACTTACCATAATGATCGATCTGTGTTTGTCTCCATCTGGTTCCTACTCCTGCCCCCACCTTTGGTATTTATGGCAGACTTCCTTATTTGAGATGACCTGGCAGTGGATGGTATCCTTTCCATATCCTTGGAGTCCCTTATCCTTCTCTCGTTTGGGGCGCTTTATAGCTTCCAGATTGCTTTAGATGGGGCAAACCCAATCTTAGGGGTCAGTTAATGTGCAGAGAATTGTGGGTAAGGGAGATGGAGCCTGGCATGTTGGAAGTCTGAAGGATTTGGCTGATGTCTGACCTGAGTTTTATTCAAAAACCCACAAGTTGAACCAGGTGGAGACCGACAACATGGCTCTATCATTATGGAAAGTACATAACTTTAGTCTGTCACTTCTTTTTTGCCAGTCATTTACATTCACTATATCAAGTTTAAATACCAGCATCCCCAGATCTATAGATCTCAATTCGAAGCCCCACCATTTTCCTACTCTCCTAAGAATACTCTTTCAATTGTAAAATAACCTTATAGTTCTCTTTCTGCTGTCTGCTATATGAAACAGCCCAGATTCCCAACTTCTAGACAGTCTGCAAGTCAAATCTTTGATAAAGGGTGATGTCCTTTCATTTGGCTGCATAATTATTGTGTTGTATATAATATCACAGTCTAGTTTGCACTGCATCAGTGTACCTTCTCAAGTCTCGGAAGGCCACCCCTTCTTCCCTGTGCTGCCTTACCAAAACCTCATACTTTGCCCTTGGTTTTCTCTTTCCCCAAATTATTGGAGTATGATCTTTATTTGAGCTTTCCATCTAGATTCTCCTGGAGAGAATAAAAAGGCTTGTCCCAGATAGAGAACAAGTGGCAGTACAAACGTTTTGATTGCATGCACTTTTATGATCCGTGTCTGCAGAGATTTTTTCCCATTCCTTAACATACCTTTTTACTTTCTTCATTTCTTTCTATAACCCCAGTGGTGAATCCCTGGCAGTCATTGCTATCCGTACTCTTAGATACTTCATGTTGTAATGACCACATGAAGCTGGGTAATTTCGTACTCACCCATGGGCCGAAGTATAATTTACACAAATACTCTCTGGTCTTTCTTTCACTGTTATATCTTGCTAGAGTACTAAACTCTCTTAGCATTAGGAAAGAATACCCCAGATCCCTATGTGGTTGTGTTAAAAGTAATATAACATCATCTGCAGACATGTCCAATGTGTTGTTTTCACTCTAGTTTCCCACCCCAGCAATTCAGTCATTTTTTATTTTTTCAGCCAAGGGTTCCACGTAGAATGTGCAGCCAGCAGTGGGAACAATGGGCAACCTTGTTTTGTCCCAACCATATTGGAATTACTTGCTTTGATTTCCCATTTATTTTTAATCTGGCTGTAACCCCACTTAACAGTTCCTTAAGCAATAAGGTACATTCCTTAAAACCTCCCACAAGAAAGCCCAATGACCTCTATTAAATGCTTTCTCTGAAGGAGTTTTAGATTTGGCTTCCTAGTGAATAATAATCACCAATAAAATAGTCAGAGATCTGCCTCCTTTTAATGAAGACCCATTAATCCATGTTAATTATTCCAGGAAGGATATACAGCCCTACTTGCTGTTATGAATGTGAACATTTTATCATGATTTAGCACTGCTATGGGCCTATAAGAACCTGGGTCAGTTAGGTCTCTTCCTTCTTTCAGTAGTACAAAAACTAAGGTGGCTTTCTAAGAATCAAGGTAATTTCTTATTTTCTGTAATGACATTCAATGATATATACCAACTTTGTATTAAATCTTGTTTAGCTAGCTGCCAGATTTCTGTTGGGAGCGCTTTCCAACCTGGGGGCTTTCCCCCGAGCTTGTGCTTTCAAGTGCTCTTCTCTTTCTTGCCTGGTGATTCCTATAGCAGCAAGTCTTCTGCTTCTCTCTGAACTTCTTAAGCTTGAGTCCTCTGAGAGATAATCATTAACCCCCTATTCCAATTGGGATTCCATTTCTTGTTCTCTATATAATTCTTCTTAATACTCACTGAAGACATCTCCTGTAGAGTTAGTCTCTTATTTTCAGAATATCCATTTCAAGCTTTTGATGTCTTAACTTATAAGAATTTTTTGCAGCTGTGGAGTGTGGGCAAAAATACCTTTGCCTAATTGCGGTCTGTTTTTGCAATAGATGTTCATCGTGTTTCACTGTTGCAGTCATCACTGTAGGGTTCTTCCTGCCGGCAGTCAGCCCTCGGTCGGCCAGAATCCCAAAGTTTGGGTCCGGTGTCGGCTGTTCAGTCATGCCCCCTGACGTTAGAGCATCAGGAGTACAAAGCTGCCAGCCGACGCCATGTTCTCCAGTCTTTCTTGCCATGTGGTGGAAGCAGTTCGCAAGTGTCAGTCGGCTGACTCCTGATATTTTTCGTACTTCAGTCCAAAGACTTACTTCTTCTCCTTCTTCTTCTTAAAGCTAAGTACCCCCGTTGGGGAAACTTTTTTCTTGCTCCAGTCCGATGTCAGAAAAAGTTAATAATTGTATTTCTTGTGGGAAGCAAATACCTCATAAGGATTTCCACTCTTACTGTATTCCTTGTTTAGGCCCTGACCACGACGTAGCTAGTTGTCGGTTTTGTGCTAGATTTAACCAATGTACGATTAAGCGGAGGTACGATTTTGCTTTTCACTACTTTGGCAGGCGATTTAATTATAAAATGTCATCGGACACGCTTCCGACTACTGGAGTTCACAAACGACGCAAGGATAAGGACAGGCCTCCGAGGTCCAAATCAGACGACGGTTTACAAGCAGAGCCAGCTCCAGGTTCGGCCATAGTCAGTGAGGCGCTTTCGCAGCCCCTGTCATCGGCCATTTCAGAACCGATTGCCGAAACGGACTCCCACGAGGAGCCAACTAGGCCTTTGAGTACTCCCGCTGCAGGACCTTCGGACAATGCTCCCTCGGATTGGTCCGGAGCCGCTGTGCAGGTACCGGCTTCCGGGGGGGTTTTCAGGCCTACACAGCTTCTGATTAAGGCAAAACCAAAGACAAAGGCGAAGACTCCTCCTAAATCAGACACCAGCCCAGGCCTCTTCTGATCCGGGACCCAAATCTCAGAAACAGCTGCTTAAAATAGCAGAGGACTTACTAACCATGATTAGGGGTTCACATCCCCCTCCAGACAAAAGACCAGGGCAAGAATTGGATCCTGAATCCTCTGATCAGGCATCTATGTCTTCAGTGTCTTCCTCTGAACAGGAATATACTTTCCCTCCTTATGAGGATTCTGATGCTGAGGAATCCATTCCATCAGCTTCTCCTCCTGAGGATTTTTCTTTTGGGGAAACTTTACATGACATGAGGGAACATTTTCACTGGGAAGGAAAGGAGTACTTTGAATCTAAGAGAAGGCTTAGGGATTTCCTTCTTCTTCCCCAACATAGACCCCTGGCTCTTCCTCCTAATTTGGATATTGTGGATGATGCTTTTTCTGAGGCTAATTTAACTCCTGATTATTTTCCTCCAGCCCCTGCTAAACCTGATAGATATTACAGGGTCCCTGACTCCCACCAGTTCCTTTACAAAAATCTTGCTGCTGATCCAGAAACCATTTCTCAAGGTCCTAAGGGTGTTAAGGCCGCCTCTGCTAAAAACCCCATTCTGACAGATAATGATTCCAGAGCTTTGGAGAGATGGGGCAAAAAAGTGTACACTTCTGCTACTTTATCAGGGCTTTAAATTGCCAATTTCATATGCTAAAATATCAGCAATTCCTGCTGTCTGTTATGAAACAAAAGTTAGGTACCATATCTGCATGTGCAGATAATAAGTAATTACATGATTTGATGCATGCTACTGAGCAAGTGGGGAAGCATGGTTTACACTGTGGTTTTGATGCCTTGGAGGCTTCATGCAGGGCGGCTGCCACTGGCAGTCATTAGAAGGCATGCTTGGTTAAAGGAACAAAATTTACATGATCAAGTGAAAGCAAAGTTACTGGATGCTCCTGTTCAGCATAATGTTTTGCTTGGGTCTAAGGCTGAAGAGGTGATAAAGAAAATGGAGGACAAGGCAAATTCTATGCAAACGGTTAAGGATTTCTTACAAGTTCAGCCCCCTAGATTTAGCAGAAATTGGCCAACTAAAAATTGGTCCTTTCCCAGCTCGGACAGGCCTCAGAGGGGTAGATATAGGCACTCCAGAGGGAGGGCCCAAGCACAGACCTCTTACAGACCTAGACAGTGGAGTGCTTCCACCCCCAGGGGTGGAGAGGACAGACCTCAATCTTACAGAAAAGAGGCTCAATGACTTCCCCTGCATGGTTCCAGGAACTTCTCTCCTGGAAGCCCCTCTAGGGGGAAAACTCTCTCTTTTTCAACAAAATTGGACTTGCATAACCCAAGACAAGTGGGTTCTGGATGTAGTTTCAAAGGGTTTCAAATTCCACTTTTATACCTTGCCAAGACCAAACGGATGGCCAGACCTACCAAAACAGCAATGGGCAGAGGCATTAAACCAGGTGGGTTCCCTCATGGCTATAAGGGCCATAGAACTGTTTCCACAATCAGAGACTGGGCAAGGCTTTTACTCAAGGCTCTTTCTAGTTCCCAGAAAACAAAATGCATGGAGACCTATCCTGGATCTGTCAGTTTTAAATACTTTCCTGGAGATACCAAAGTTCAAGATGCTTACTCTACAGCAGCTCCTGCCAATGTTGAGCAAAAATGCATGGATGGTGACATTGGATTTAAAGGAGGCTTACCTACACATCCCTATCAGACAGGTGTGCAGAAAATACCTCAGGTTCAAGGCCGGTTCGAAACATTACCAATTCTCTGCACTGCCCTTTGGCTTGTCTACTGCACCCAAGGTCTTCCCCAAGTGCCTGGCAGTAATAGTAGCTTATTGCAGACTCCAGGGAATTCAAATTTACCCTTATCTGGAAGACTGCCTTATTCAAGCAGACAGCAAGGATGTCTTACTCCAGCACCTGGAATTTGTTCAAAATCTACTCAAGTGCCTGGGATTCACTGTGAACATAAAAAAGTCAAATTTGACACCCACACAACAGATAATTTTTCTGGGTGCTCTTCTAAACACAACAACCCAGATGGCTTTCCTGACATCTGAAAAGCAACTACAGCTGGCTTCAACTTTCAAAACCTTGGCATTAATGTCTCTGCTAACTGCAAGGAAATTCTTGCAGGCTCTGGGTTACATGGCCTCCTGCATCCTTCTCATTCCAAATGCAAGACTACATATGACAAAAATACAATGGTACCTAAAAAGTGTATGGTCCCAGCATTGCCACAGTCTAGACACACAGATTGCTGTCTTGCCTTGCCTACAAACGGAATTCCATTGGTGGACCATGGCATGTCTTCACAACAAAGGGAAAGCCTTCAGTCTGCCTCCAGCCAGCCAAGTGTTAACCACGGACGCCTCGGATTACGCATGGGGAGCACACTTGCAGGGGAAAGGCCTGCAAGGTTATTGGACAGAGAATCAGAAGCACCTACATATCAATTTAAAAGAGATGTTAACAGTACAGAATGCCCTCTTGGCTTTCAGGGACCTTCTACAGCCAGGACAACTACTGATACGGACAGACAACACCATAGTTATGTGGTACATAAACAGGCAAGGGGGTTCACACTCCTACCCCCTTTTCAGATTAGCCATGACTCTATGGAACAGCTCTAGCTTGCAAAGTGGATCGACAAGCTCAGTTCCTGCCAGGGAAACAAACTATTCTGGCAGACAGACTGAGCAGGAACCTGTCAGACCCACACGAGTGGATGCTAGACACCCAAATATTCAAGATGATTACAGAAGCCTGGGGCTGCCCGGACATAGATCTATTTGCATTCCCCCTCAACCACCAGTTACAGATTTTTTGCACAAGGACATTTCACAAGCTAGCATGGAAAGTGGATGCGCTCTCTTTCAGTTGGAGAAACCTCTCGGGGTATGCCTTTCCTCCACTACCTCTTCTTCCACGGGTGTTATTAAAGATCAAACAGGACAAACCCAAGATGATTTTACTGGCCCCAAATTGGCCTCGTCAGTTTTGGTACTCAACACTGATGAATCTATCCCAGGAGCCTCCTTGGATTTTACCTCGGATACCAAATCTTTTGTCCCAGCACCAGGGCCAGGTTCTGCACTCTCATATCAAAACTCTCAGCCTGGCAGCTTGGCGAATTCAGGGTCTATGACTATTCCTACCCTTCCCAAACAGGTCATGGGTGTCATCTTAGAAGCCAGATGGCCTAACACTAGAAAATCTTATGAAGGTAAATGGAAGAGATTTTGCACCTGGATGCATGCTCAGGTTTCGGATCCTCTCATTCCTAATATCCCATTGATTTTTCATTACCTGACAGACATGCTACATAAGGGTTTATCCTTCTCCTCCATAAAAATACATGCCTCAGCTATCTCTGCACATTACAGTATAGATCCTCCAATTTTTTCGCATCCACTTCTGAAACAATACCTCAGAGGAGCAAAGAATTTAAGGCCCCCTAGGACACCACCCATACCTTCCTCGGACCTCAACTATGTTCTGGAAAAACTCACTCTGCCTCCTTTTGAGCATGCTGCAACATCGGACATTAAGTACTTATCATGGAAGACAGCTATCCTACTTGCTTTGAATTCAGCCAGGAGAGTCTGAGTTACAAGCTCTCATGGCTGTGGAACCTTATATTATTTTTCACCAAGACAGGGTGTCTTTAAGGACTAATCCTACTTTCATGCCTAAAGTGGTCTCCAAAGTGGCTTTAAATCAAACTGTTCACCTGCCAACTTTCTTCCCTAATCCACAAAATAAGGGGGAGAGGATCTTACATTCTTTGAATGTACACAGGCAACTACGTTTTTACCTGGACAGAACCAAGGATATCAGGAAAACAGAGCAACTGTTTGTTTCTTATGCAACAAATTCTCAAGGCAAAGCTATTTCAAAACAGACCATTTCTAAATGGATTGCTCATGGAATCAGATTTTGTTACTCTGCCTTTCTCAGGGGAGTACCTACCAAAGATATTTTGGAAGCTGCAACTTGGAGTTCAGTGCATACTTTCTCTAAGCACTATAATCGCTCTCTTTACTCTAAGTCTAGGGCAGGCTTTGCTTCTGCAGTCTTGCAGGGCCTTCTAGCCGCCCCTTCTACTCTATAACCACCACCCTTTATCTCCGCTTTGGGATTCAACCCTACAGTGATGACTGCAACAGTGAAACACGAGCATAGTACAGTTGTGTACACTTACCATAAATGTAGATGTTCGAGTGTCTTCACTGTTGCAGTCTGGGTTACCCACCCTCCTGTCCCCTCTTATACTTTCATTTCTGTGGTTCCTACTTCACCCTTCTTCTGAGGTGTATTCGCTACAGAGTATGGGGTTTGTTGTATGTTACATTTTTGTTTTACTATTAGCCTTCAGTTTTGGGCACCTAACATCTGGGGCAAGAAAAACTGGAGAACATGGCGTTGGCTGGCAGCTTTGTACTCCTGGTGCTCTGACGTCAGGTGGCATGACTGAACAGCCGACGCCGGACCCAGACTTTGGGATTCTGGCCGACCGAGGGCTGCCTGCCGGCAGGAAGAACCCTACCATGATGACTGCAAAAGTGAAGACACTAACATCTACATTTATGGTAAGTGTACACAACTGTACTTTCCTCCTCCATTGTCTCTCTCCATTTTTCTTCTAATCCCTTTAGTTCTGCCTGCTCCCCCATAGTAATACAAGACCTCTATCTTTTTAATTCCTGATTTCTTTGCAACATCTGTTTCTGAGTTGTACACTTCACCCCCAATATGAATATTTCCTGATTTTTTTTTTTTTTTTTTTTTTTTCATCTATTTTATTTTCCTTTTGACCACATCCCACTTCTCTCTTATCTTGGAATCATCTGCCATAAATTCTTCTAACTTGCATGTAACTTCTTGCATTTGATGATTCTTTTATGTAAGGAACCACCAAGCACTCCCATAATGCCAGCATCTCACAGTTGTAAATGTGTCTGGCATGTCTGTCTCACACTGTATAGGTACATGATCAGATGATAATCCCAGATGTGCTTCCAAAGCTCTTAACCAAATAACTCTGTGTTCACTGCTGATATCTATTCTGGACAAGTAACCACATCTTTACCCATAAAAGGTGTAGACATTCTTTACTTGCCACCCCCCTTCCATATCTGTCCAACCACAAATTTAAGTATTTCCTTTCCAAGGTAATCTCTCGCTCTCTGGGACCTCCACTTGCATCTGATCTATGCGTCACTACTTTCCAGATCCCCTTAATATCATTATACCTTGTTGAAAATTCACAGTGTCCTGGAAGATATCCTTCATAGTTCTTGGAAGGAGATAAACAATCCCAATGTAATCCTTCTGGCTTCCCGTTCATCTCGTAGTAATATATACCTGCCTTTTTCATCAGATAGATGTTCCTCAGTGTCCAACTGAAGCCTTTCTCTAGTCAGTATTAATACCCTCTTCTTTCTTCAATAGCCTTAGCATAAATCCCTGACCTCTGTGTTTTAAAAATAAACCTGTCAGACTCTAGACGACTCAAATGAGTTTCCTGTAACAATACATCACCGTATCTACCCTTTTGTACATAGGAAAAGAGAAAAGGTTTGACACCTAACATACACCAGGTTCTTTACATTCCAAGATGGTGTCTTCATATTTCCAATCATGGTGCCCTGTACTTTCTCTTTCTAACCCATCCATGCTTTGTCTTCCTCCAGTAATGAGACTATGTGTGAAGATTTTGCTTATGTTTACTCAAAGGATCTAATGTAACTTTAGATAACAGCAAAACCCTTGATGTGAACAAAAGTAAACAAACCGTACTCTCTTATCAAAATTATATAAAAAAATGTCCTCCCTTCAAATCTTAGTGTCTTAATATGGTGCATCTGAACGATGCAGATGTCTTACCATCCTGATTCATCAGTGTCATGGCCTACCTTTGTGCCTTTTATAGATAGCACTATATATATATATATATATATATATATAATGTGTATACACACACCCACAAAATCTCTAATAATTGTCACAATATTTAAGTCATAGGCCTGACCAGATTTTGCCTTGCATATCTGATCTCTGTCATTACATGTCATCACAACTTGCCTGTCTGTGTTGTCCTGGGAGACTTCATAATAACTTTTGTCCTGCCCTATTATAACAGGTGACCCCTTATTTTCTGTATTGTGTATAACCTTCTCCGAGTTACCTTTATTTGCTGTGCTTGTGTTTTTGTCTTTGCATCATTTCATAGTTACTAATAATTGTTGAAGTGAAAGATAGAGTTGCAAACCTTTCAGGGAAGACTGACCCAATTACACTGTCCACTTGTGTATCAAGATGACCTGTAAATTCACCTCACACAATGCATTATACTTTTAGTACTCGTCCCATCCTCTCATTCTCTCAAGCGTAAAGCAAACTTAAAGGGGAAGGGAGGACTCTCTGTTTGCTTATTGCATATTCCTCTATGTTTATTAATATTATCAACAGTTTCAGAATGCCAGACGCAAACTATAATTTTCCAGTAACCTTCCCTTTTTATTTCATTGTAGAGAGAATTTTCTCTCTCTCCACTACATTATTGTTACCAACATTGTAGCAATATTTATTGATGATCTTTGTAGTCATCAGCTATCTTTTCTTCCTGTTTCTTCTGCAACTTTTTCACACAAACCCCTCATATAACCATAACTCATTCTCAGTTAAAGAAGCTCTTATCACATATTGCACGTTATTGTAACATTTATTCAAAATTAACCCCACTCACAAGAAACATTACATACCACTAAATTTTCCCTTTGAGCTTATTGTCTTAAGAGGTAATACATTTCTGTAAGACAGACAGTCATGTAGTTGGCAAGTAAGCAAAGAACATGGTTTTTGACTTCTGCAGTAGTCACATGTCCTTCTGTTCTCATGTTGCAGTGTTCCAAACTCTTGGGTTATCCTCTGCTTGCTAACCGAACTTCCGGCCAGTATACAAAAGCTTGTAGTCACTGCTGGGCACTTGGGATATCTGACTTTGGTCTAGGGAGAGTGGGCCATAAAAGTGACATCTGCATGTACTTTTCCTCAGAAATTCTTTGCCACCAGTCGAACGTCAGACCTTCATGCCATCTTCACCATTGAATCTTCAAGTTTCTAAGATAAGTACGCCGTTGGGGCTGTTTTCTGTTTCCTTTTTGTCACTGTATGTCTGCTTAGGTTGCATGTCATCCAGGAAGGGAAAGTGCAGGTGTGGTTGTTAGATCCCCCATAAGGGCACCCACAGACTCTGCCTTTCCTGTCTATGGCTTACCCACAACCATCTTATTTGCTCAATCTGTCGGGCCTTTGTCCCTAAGACACACTGCAGTTGTCTGCACTCCTTGAACATTTACTTAGAGAATTAGCATCTTAAACGCTTAGCGCTAGGGATGGAAGGGTCATCTGGTCAGCCTATAGAGCCACCTAAAAAGAAGGCCAAGATTTCCAGGCCTGAACTTGCTACTGCCCCTCCTCCACCAGACGTCCCTCCTGTGGCCGACGTTCACCTGGAGGAACATTCAGTGTCTGCCCTTACAGGTATGGCGGGTACCCCTCGAGAAGCCACAGAACTTAGGGCACAAGGCATGTCAGGTGAGGGCTTGCAGATGTTGCCTGCCAACGATGAGGGGGAACCTCAGGCTCTTACGGCTGGCCTGACGGGGCTCTTCCAGTGCTTCCCAGCTAACAGACTCTAGATCTCTCTTTGAGACTAGGCCTTCCCTAGGGGCTATGCCTTCTAGGCCTTTACTTAAAAAGAAACACAAAACAAAACATCTCTCCCCTCATGCTGAAAGCCAACCTGATTGGCAGGGATTTTCACAAAACTTATTTAATGCCTTTATGGCCCTAAGGCCTGCCATGCCTGTTTCCCCACAGGCTGCTCCTCCTCCTATCAGTCTCAGACCTCAGGCTGAGGAAATTATCCAACCTGAAACCTGAGGACTCCTCAGACTCCTCCTCAGAGGATTCTCTTTTCTATGTTTCTCAGATGCCTTCTCTTGGGTATGCTTCTCTCCTCCAGAGGACAAATCTGCTGAGGCTGATTCCCCCGGAGAGGACCTCACTTTTGGGGAAGCAATTTCTAAAATGAGAGAACATTTTCAGTAGGATTTTTCCTGAAATGTCAGAGGTCCAAAGAAATTATGAGCTTCTGCAGATGGAAAGCCCTGCTCGTTTTGCAATTCCTCCCGTGTTGCCGGCTTTCTTGGATGCTTTTAATGCTACCTGTCTTAATCCTGATTCACAACCACCTACCCCTAGAAGGCCTGACAAGTTTTACAAATTCGTAGAGACCAAAAGAGAAGGCGTTGGTACCAAGAACGCATGTAAGGTGGTACTACTTCTAGTATAATCCACAAAACAAGCTGGGAGAAACGAACAATCCTTTTATTAAAAAACAAGTAACGTAAAACACTAAAAAGCGTTTTTCGTTCAGCACAGTGTCCGAACTTCTTCAGACAAACACTGGCGCTCCCAGCAGCCTGTGTTTAAGTAGTAAATTAATTATGATGTCATTATTTTTTAATTCAATTAAACAAAATAGTTTAACTTAATTAGAAAACCGGACTCTGTCTGCTGAATGTGCAAACCTTTAAAAAGAACATTCAAAGCATTTAACTGTTCTGCATGCACATTTTACATCTCAAGTGCAAACCAACAACAAGTTCCTATTTCATATAAAATCTTAAAAAACAAGTCAAACCTACATAAAAAGATTTAGAAGCTTGTTCAACAACTCAAAAAACTGTTTTGTTTTCATATTAATTTTGCATCCCTGTAACAAAAATTGTCAAGTCCAACTAATAATTTCTCTAATATAAATATTAATTTAAAATCAAATCAAACAGTTTTTTGAGTTGTTGAACAAGCTTCTAAACCTTTTTATGTAGGTTTGACTTGTTTTTTAATTTTTTAAGATTTTATATGAAATAGGAACTTGTTATTGTTATTTCCCTCGTTGTTGGTTTGCATTTGAAATGTAAAGTGTGCATGGAGAACAGTTAAATGCTTTGAATGTTCTTTTTTAAGGTTTGCACATTCAGCAGATAGAGTCCGGTTTTCTAATTAAGTTAAACTATTTTGTTTAATTGAATTAAAAATGACATCATAATTAATTACTACTGCGGGCTGCTGGGCGCCAGTTTGTCTGAAGACGGTGTGCTGAACGCTAGTGTTTTACTGTTTTTAATAAAGGATTGTTCGTTCTCCAGCTTGTTTGTGGATTATACTAAAGTACCACCATCGTTCTTGGTACCAACGCCTTCTCTTTTGTTCTCTACGTAGTGTGCTACAGTTTATTTGGTTCCTAGTTTGTTCTGGAGGACTGGTTACCACGCGTAAAGGATGGATAACTCGTTAGAAGGAGACTGTCCTTCACAAGGCAACTTAACGCAATTACTGGAACTTATAAACTCACGCTTGGACCGTTTAACTGAAAAAGTTGAAAGCATGAGTTTAATAAGCCAAAATTCAACTGTTAATACTGTTCCCCCTACCAATGATCGGAACCTGATTCAGCAACATGGGATACCCAAGGATAAAGGAATACTACCACCAAGTGGTCAAGTAGGAGAACACAATTTGGGTAATTCGAGATTAACTGATAATTTCGATCCTGGGAATTGGTTAAATGAAGAACTGAACCTGGATGTTCCACAAGGTGTTATTCCAAGCACAACTGACAACCCAAGTAAGTCTACTTTAGTAGAAAAACTGTTCGATGTAAGCTATTTAAAATTAAGAAATCCCAGTTAGAATTAAATTACCTGAATAAATGCATCAAAGAGAGAATAGTACCTAAAGGTCTTAGGTTATTCTCATACCCAAATGGTTTAGAATTTGGGTCAGATTTCTTTAATGAATTGACTGGACTGTACAACAAACATGGGTTGGAAATTTTACAATGTATGACTAAACATTATCAAATTGCCTTAGGGGCTCTTAACTACTGAAACCAAAGTTTTGGAAAAAGAAATTAAAGACGACCTGGACTTTTACCGATATGAGTATGAATTTAATAGAACTTTATCCAGTATTGCACAGCAAATGGTAAAACTGAAAGCTACAAAGATTAAAAAACTGGATAGAGATTTAAAAGCATACAGGGAAGGGTTAGCTTTCCCCAAACCCCCCGGCCTATCAAATGGAGCCAGGAAATCAAAAATTGTTTTTAACCAAAGTAAAACCAGAGACCAACCACGGGGTCAATTTATAGGAAACAGCACTAAGGGACATACTGGAAATGTCCAAAACCTGGACTTGGACTTTGAAATTATGGAAAGTAACTATGTAATAGAGGAGATGGGTGACCTAAATCCAAACCATGACCCAGTAGATGATACTGAGTGGCAATTGAAAGACCAACAACAACAACTACAAAAAACTACAGAGGGGGGAGGGGGGGCAACTGGAAACCGAAGGTACCACCTGGGCAGAAGAGACAATACAACACCCGCAGTACCAACAAACAGTGGGACTGACCCTTTTTGAGACAGTGACCAACAAAGATGGGGACTTTAAAGTATACAACTACACTGAATGTTGTATTGATAAGGTGTTAGTTGAACTTTTTGCAAAAGTTCTCACATTCGTGCTTACTAACAACTGCAATATAGTTGAGCTTTTAATTGATTTCAAAATGTTTATCCGTAAACTTAATTTAAACATCATGTTTGGGAACTCGAATGTTCCAACTAATGATTTACGTGTAGCTAGTAGTTTTAACCCACCACAGAATGTTTTGCTATGTATGTACGAACAGTTATGTGAAAACGAGTTTAGAGAAATAATTAGGAAACATCCAAGAAACTGTAATTCTGATAACATTTCAGAAGAAGAGAGAAATCTTCTGTCATCACTTAGAAAGCTCCCAATAAGGCTTATGAAGCCCGACAAAGGAGGGGGCTTGCTGTTGTACATAATGTAGATTACTTTAGAATAATGTTGACACTACTAGGTAAGGACACTTATGAGCCTGTCAGTAGGAATAAATTAAATCAAGCGTATCACAACATCAAATTGTTCATTAATGACTTGTTCATTGATGGATTAATTAGTACTGAACAAAACCATTATTTAACTATGTTGGCCCCAAGGATCCCAAAAATCTTTGGTATCCCCAAGCTTCATAAAAACTTGGAAGATCCACCTTTCCAAATGTTGGTAGATGCAAGGCAATCAATTACTTACCCTTGTGCAAAACTTGTGGATTCGATCCTTAAAAAACATGTAGAAAACCAGGATCACATTCTGAAAGACTCATGGTCTTTTTTGGAAGATATACAAAATACAGTATTTGACATTTCCCTAAACTTTTTGACCATAGACGTGTGTGAATTATACTCATGTATTCCACAAGACTTAGGTACTCAATGGGTAGTTGAATTTATTGGGTCTAAGGGAGCCACAAGTGATGAATGTAATCTTGTAGAACAGTTATTAGACATTTTTCTAAAGAACAATTTTGTCTCTTTTGAGGACAAGTTCTTCCTACAAAAAATTGGTGTAGCAATGGGGTCACCAGTGGGTGCAAGTTTTGCGAACTTAGTTCTGGCCCACTGGGAGACTACCCATGTCTTGAATAGGACTTGGAACACCAATATTTACATGTATAGAAGATACTTGGATGATATCTTTATTTTATTAAAGGGACAAGAAGAAGAAGCAGAAGAACTAGTTGAGTACCTCAACTCTACTACAAGTTTTTTAAAGTTCACTATGAACTTCCAAAAAACTACCATATGCTTTCTTGACATTGAACTCAAGAAGACCCCAGGAGGATATATTTCAAGAATCCATAGAAAAAGCACTTTTTCTAACACCTACCTCCATTTCTCTAGCCTACACCCCCTTCACCAAAAGAAATCTGTGGTGAAGGGCCAACTTGTGAGGGCAGCTAAAATGATTACACTAGATGAAGATTTTGACACGGAGTGTGAAAACTTACACTTGATGTTTTCACACAGGGGTTACCCTAGTACATTTTTGGAAGGAATTTTCAAAGAAGTTATTTTGAAAAGGAGAGAAGGATTTTATAAAGCTGTCTTGAAAACACAATTTGTGACTGATTTCATGTACCAGGTTGATAACCTTGAGGTACAATGTATGAGGGTGAACAACATTAATGATTTAGGGACACCCCCTGTTGTAACAACAGAAAACAACAAGAATTTCACTACAGCATTTATATTTACCTTCTGCCCAGAAGCACCTGAAATTTGTAAAACAGTTAGAAAATACTGGTCTTGTTTATCACTGGACAAAGAGGTGACACATTCTTAATTTTAGCCCCATTATTACATATAGGAGAGGCACAAATATGAAAGAACTATTAGAAAGGAAATTGAAAGTAAATAAAGAGAAGGGAGGTACCAAAAAATGTGGTTCATGTAGGTACTGTGTCCATATAGCGACTGGTGATAAATTCATCATTAGGAAAGAAACTTACACTATTAAAAACACTTACTACTGTAATAGTAAGAGAGTAGTATATTTAGCCCAGGGTGAACAGTGTTCGTCATTCTATATAGGGAAAACAGACAGACGTCTCAGAGATAAGAGTGTACGAACACACTTACGCCATTAAGAAAAACAAAGAGGAGAATGCCCTTGCGAGACATTGTATATTTAATACAAGTCACACATTTAAATTTATGGTCATCGACCAAGTCCAGGTGAATGCCCTGAACTTGGCAAATGAAAACTTGTTGAGATTACAACTTGAAAAGAAAGAACTAAGTTGGCAACTCCGTTTAATGGCCTGTAGGGATCCAGGGCTAAACGAAGCATGCTCTATCACTTGCATATTAAAACTTAGAAGTTTGCTTAGGTAAACAGATTAAGAGTTTAAACAATTAGAATTTATACTACCCTTTAACGTTCATCCCTATTATATACACATTTTCCAAGTAAAACCATCATAACTATTAGTCGGAAATGTAAATAGTTAACATTACAGTGTAGGGACACTATTTAATAGAAAACATAGATAGGTAGGGTAGAACTGTTTGAAGTCACTATTTGTAATGTAATATACATGTTCTAGGTACCCATTTGTATACATCCATTCATATTTTTAAAGATTTTAAATTAATATTTATATTAGAGAAATTACAGTTTGACTTGATAATTTTTGACACAGGGATGCAAAACTAATATGAAAATGAAACCGTTTTTTGAGTTGTTGAACAAGCTTCTAAACCTTTTTATGTAGGTTTGACTTGTTTTTTAATTTTTTAAGATTTTATATGAAATAGGAACTTGTTATTGTTATTGCCCTCGTTGTTGGTTTGCATTTGAAATGTGAAGTGTGCATGGAGAACAGTTAAATACTTTGAATGTTCTTTTTTAAGGTTTGCACATTCAGCAGACAGAGTCTGGTTTTCTAATTAAGTTAAACTATTTTGTTTAATTGAATTAAAAAATAATGACATCATAATTAATTTACTACTTAAACACGGGCTGCTGGGAGCGCCAGTGTTTGTCTGAAGAAGTTCGGACACTGTGCTGAACGAAAAACGCTTTTTAGTGTTTTACGTTACTTGTTTTTTAATAAAAGGATTGTTCGTTTCTCCCAGCTTGTTTTGTGGATTATACTAGAAGTAGTACCACCTTACATGCGTTCTTGGTACCAATGCCACCTTCTCTTTTGGTCTCTACGTAGTGTGCTACAGTTTGATTTGGTTCCTAGGTTTTACAAATTCCCTGAAGGGGCAAAGTTTTTGATAAAATGCCATGTTGCTGACCCTGCCACTGTCTCAGTTACAGCACGTAAGCCATCCAGGCTACGTCCTCCACCTCTGTCCTTCCTACAGACAAGGACAGTAAGGACATGGAGCACCTTGACAAGAAGGGATGTACGTTTGCTACCCTGGCCTTTAGGCCAGCGGATTACCAGATGCATATGTTGAAGTATGCCTTGGCTCTTTTACCCAGACCACCAAGCTTTTAGCTGACCTTCCTGACTCCTCTTCCAAGGCTTAAATCTCCAGTCTAATTTCCCTGTCTTCTCAAGTTACTAGACATTCAGTTAGATGCAGCTGTGATGCTGCAGAAGCTTCTACCAGGTCTGCCGCCTCAGCTTCAGTCCTTAGAAGATATTCATGGTTAAGGCTACACCCTTTACCCGATGATATTATCGCCAAATTGCTGGATGCACCCCTAGATAACTCTGCCCTTTTTGAATCTAAAGTGGCTGAGCTATTTAAGGCCATACAGCAAAAAGTGAAGGATTGAACTGCAGGATTTAAAACACCTGTCTCCTCTATACCCAAATTTCACAGGAACTATCCCTCAAAGACCTAGTTCATGAGGAGACACACTGCCCCAGCTCCTTATGACAGGAGAAGAAAAGGCATTAGGAAATAGCAGACCCCCTTCTAAGCCTGCTAAAACTCCTGCCCAGAAGCCTCTCTTTCAGGACAGGGCAGGTAGCCTGTGACTACCTCCCTTCACTGCTAAGCCAAGTCAGCATTGGTTCCCCCTCCTCCTGCATTTAGCCAGGGGCAATCATCACAAGTTACCTCACAGAGTGGACCTTTTCATACAGGACAAAGGGAATCCCTAATCCATCCCCATTTTGAACTCTGAATCTAACCGTGTGGGTGATAGAATTTTGATCCCTTCTAGTCACCTTTACAGTGAGGATGTGCTAACAGTCCTGCAGGAGGCCAGGAAACCTAACACTAAGAGATCTTATTTGTCTATATGGAAAAGATTCTCCATGTGGTGTCTACAAAGACAGCTAGACCCATTTCAAAGTGAGGTCCCCTTAATGCTGTCCTATCTGTGTGAAGTCTTGCAAGCAGGGTTGGCGTATTCCTCTGTTATAGCACACCTTGCTGCTGTTTCGGCCTGTCTGCCTCTTGATCCCCCTCTAGCTTTCCATCTCCCTCCAAAGCTATTCCTTAAGGGAGTACTACACCTCAAGCCCCCAGGAGGCTGGTTCCACATCCATGGGATCTAAATTATGTTTTAGAGAAATTCACTGTTGCCCCCTTTGAACCAGGTTCTAAGGCATACCTGAAACCTTGTACCTGGAAAACTACTCCTAATGGCCCTCATTATCAGCCAAAAGAGTGTCAGAGCTCCAAGCTCTCATGGCAACTCCTCCCTTCCTCATCTTCCACAAGGATAGAGTAACCCTGAGGACCAACCCCTCCTTTATGTCCAAGGTGGTTAATGAGCTATCCTTAAATCAGGGTATCCACCTGCCCACCTTTTTTCCTCACCCCCAGAATGACGGTGAGAGGGTCGTACATTCCATTCATGTTCATAGATAACTGAGATTTTACCTTGACAAGACTAAGGCCATTAGGAAATCGGTGCAACTCTTTGCCTCCTTTCACCCCAGAGCTCTAGGAAAGGCAGTGTCAAAACAGACCATTTATGCTTGGATTTCCAAGGCTATTTCCTTCTGCTACACATTCCATGGGAAATTACTTGAGTCAAAAATTAAGGCCCACTCCACTAGAGCCATGGCTTCATCAGGGGCCCTCTTCAAAAGACTCTGAACACTGCATCCATTCTAGAGGCAGCTAACATGGACATATGTCCATACCTTCACCAAACACTACAAGTTGTATCACATCTTCAGATCCAAAGTGGGGTTTGCTAGAGCAGTCCTTCTTGGCTTTATAGAGAACATTTCCATACCACTACCCCCTTCTTCCCTGTGAGCTTTGGCACTCACCCAAGAGTTTGGAATACTGGAACATGGGAATAGAGGGACATAGCATAGTTGTCTAAAGTATTACCATAACCAAAGCTGCCCTTCTCTTCCATGTTTCAGTATTCATTCCTGCCCTTCTTCCCACTTTTTCCATCTAAACTGTTCCTTATTGGACAGCACAGGACTTGTACAGCTGTTCTAGGACTGGGGTCTTACTGGGCATTCAGTTCTGAGGAAAGGTACGTGCAGACATCACTTTTATGGCCCACCCTCCCTATGCCAACGTCAGACATCCCATGTACCCTGGCAAGTGACTACAAGCTTTTTGTATACTGACCGGACGTTCAGGTAGCAAGCAGAGGATGACCCAAGGGTTTAGAATACTGCAACATGGAAGAGAAGGACATTTATGGTTATGGTAAGATTTTGCACAGCTATTTTTTTCAGTTCATCAGATTCTGCAATTACCATTTCTTCTATGATATTTTCTGGCACCTTTAGCAAAGCTTCCCTGGTTCTTTGTCAGTTTTGCTGGCTTCTGTTGACAATCTTCAGCCGTCTTTTGAAAACTGGAAATGGTTTAATTCATCTTTGTTCCTCAGGATTTTTCCTTTCCTTGTTGCAACTTGGTCCAGTTCATTTGACAGTTAACCTTCCTTGTTTAGTTTAATTCACTGCATTGTTTATATCTTTGCAATTCTTCAGTCACTAGTTCAGTCTCTTTGAAAGTCTTCACTTATTGTGAAAGAAACAGTTTATGCATTGCAGGGTATAGCAATTTAAGGTACATGTTCAGCAGGTGACAGTCTTTTTAAAATAAGGGGTAAAGTGATTCCTCTTAAGCCTTGTGACCAATGTATAGTCATGGCCCACAAATGTTCACTGCGTGCCCACTTGCAGATTGTTCCCCTTATCTATTTTTTTTTTTTCAGCAGCTGCTCCTTGAGTTGGTAACTTTGAATTATGACCACAGTGGGTCAGAGGAGTCTTTGTGTAGTTCCCAGTGGCTGCGAGATCCGGTGCAGTCTGTCAGGAAGCCTGTCTAGATTGACAAACCAATCCATTGAGCAAACAGGCCTTTTATAGAAGTGAAACAGTCCTTTGCTTTCCAAACCTTCATGGGACTTTTGTAATACTTTCCCTTCTACACCAGTCTTCCAACTCTTGCATTTTCACCTCCTTTTCTTCCCTTGCATCTCCAGCTGTAAAAACTTGGTGTGGATTTCCCTCTCCCTGACCTTGAAATCTTCACCATCATCCTACTGATGATTTGGACCTCTTCCACATCATCTGGTCGTCTGTCTTCTTCATATAATCTAAAAGTGTATTATTGTTACACATCATCTCCACATATAACTTGTCAATTTTCTCACTTAAGGTTCCCATGTCTTGATTTTTTTCTCAATAAGCTGAGACTGCTTGGACATTTTAATTTCCCTCAGTTGGCACCAACAGTTCTTGCCCTTTTTTGTCTTTTCAAAGAGACTGGGCAGTATGTCATCTTTTTAGACATTCATGCAGTGTCTAAAGGCTTTCTGAGACAGTCTAGTGCTGGACAGATTGGAAGTAATGTCTGAGGGCCAGTACTTGGTAAACTTTCCTAGCACAGCACCAAACCCAAAGTCCTATGGCTGTAAAATGTATTAAAGACAGGGCCACAAGTAACCTTTCTTGTCCGCAAAGACAACACAACACAACAGTTGTGGTAGATTAATAGCAAGAAAGGAGGAATTCTGTTAACTTTTGTGCAGACTGAATCTGGAAGCTTGGTATTTATCCTAGTAGTTGGGAATATCCTTCAGGGCATCGGGCATACTAACCTAAATGTAAATGGCTGTCCGCAAAGTGCATGCATCTACTGTCTCAACCTGTCTGTCATGATATTCACTCTCTTCTCCTTACTTTAGTTGCAGCATTTCTTTAAAGGAGTTGTGTAGTTCAGACCATCTAAGAAAGAACTCTCACCTGCCTGAGACCTGTGATAATGTATTAGAAAAGTTGACATTGTCGACATTTGAGCCAGGTATTTACAAGTGTCAGGCCCTGATGCGCCAACAGCCCTTCCTGAGTTCTAAAGGGACGCTGTTAACCTTTGCACCAGTTCAGTCTTCATGCCCAGTTAGTGACAGAAGTCTCTCTCCATTGTGCAGTCAGCCACACACAGTGTTTTAATTGTGTCCTACAGAAAAAGGGACAAAGGGCTCTGGCTGTGCAGAGCATCTGAGATTTTGCATAGAAAACACTGAAGTGGTGAGAAAAGCAAACCAGCTGTTCATAGTTTTTGCAGAATTGGTGAGGGCAAGATTTTGTCTAAATAGACCCTCTTGAAATGGCCAGGAAAGGGCGACTCATTTTCTTAATCATGAAGAAGTTGCACCATGACATGTGAGGTCACCTTACAACTAGGGCAACACCATCCTTCCTGAGGAGGTGATCAGCCCCCCAGGCCATCGATCATCTGTCCGCACCTATTTCTTGTTACTACAACTTGGAGATTACCTCCAAAACCATGGCAGGTTGTGCCACTGCTATCCTTCTAGGGCTCTTACCATTTGTCTCTTCACAAGGTCAGACACACTGTACTACATATGATTTTGAAATCATCAAAAGTTAACATGTCCATCTGTCTCTCCTTGTACTGTTGTTGTTCTGAGGTTGAGATGTGTGCTCAGTAACCTTTCATTTCCATGTTCCCTTTCTCTTAACCCTGCCAGGTACCCCTCTTTCTCAGTTGCTTAGTACTTGGAGATGGAACTTTAAGGGTTTTTCTGAATGAATGGTCTTCCCTGTGGGTATCTGCCACCTGACTAGCCATTATTCTGGTTTCTTCAGGATTCCAGTACTACAGGCGTAATAAAGAATTAAAGATTGCTTGGACAGACATCCCTCTTAAACCACAGGAATTCTGATGCCCATCGGCCTGGCCAAAAAGGGGACAGGTTAAAAGTTCTGAAATCAGGCTGGATGTCAGGCCTTCAGCAGAAGTCCTAAGAGTTCCTGGAGTATATTTGAGCAGCTTCAGTTATGGTAAGCTCATACACAACAGTACTGTGTTTGAGCTGAAGAATCACTGTTGAAGTACAGATTTCTGCCTTTCAGCCCCTTCTGATTCTACCAGTATTTTTGGAAATGGAAACTGGGAGAAGGAAAACATGTGGCCATCCTGGTTATTCTAAAGATACAGGCATGTGAATTCAGCATGCGTTTCCTGTGCAAGAGCAGGGAGTGACTGTCGATGCAGAGTTTGTTTGGTAGGTTCCCCCTTGCTCTCGGGGCCAGATATTCAAGCATTGGTGTAGATCCTTTTGTATTCTGCAGATCAAAAGCGAGGTCAGGAAGTACCCCCCAGCCAAGGTGCATTGGTTAGTCATTTTTATCCAGAAAGGAATTGAAGAATGATACAAGCTTCTCCTGTGTTTAAACAGAACATCAGACTAATACCTAGGGTGAAAGATGAGCATGGCTGCCTTTGGACATCATCTAAGTTTTGAAGTTCAAACAAGAGTGGCAGACATCAACTTTTTGATAATTTCCCATGGATAATGATTTATCTTATAAAAGTGATCCTTGTACTTGGACATATGCGGTTATGGTGCATTACCCACATATCTGAGTCTGTTCTCTACTGCAGATGTATGTCTTCATTTCCAGCATGTGTGTGTGTTTTTATTTCTGACGTGCATAAATCACGCAGTGGCAGTGAGGATGTTAATCTGCATGAATTGAAGTGTGTATAGTTGACTCTCAAATCACTTTAGGTAGCCTATTAGCATTATAGCTGTATAGCTATAATGTTAAAGTTCACACAGGATTCATCTCTGACCCACTCTGAATAAACATAATTTCCAGTACAAGTGTTGTTGCTTGGGCTTTTCTCCTAATGTGGTAGCCATTGTGGCAGATGCTTTGTGTGGGGAAAGGCCTTCTGCTTTCTTGTGACTGGATGATTAGATCTTGCTCCTGGACGTTTACTTGACCTTTTGTAAATGTCTGATTGACTTTGCATCTGGACTTTCAAAGTGAGTTCTTCTCAAAAAGCCAGAGTATTTTGTTTCAGTTAGTAATTTGTATCTGTTATACTTAACTTGTTTGGCGGCTCCTATGGTGCAGCAGTTAGTGTTGTTGCCTCACAGCAAGAGGTTCTCTGGATCAATTCTCGGCTGGGGGTGCCTTCTGTGCAGTGTCTGCATGTCCTCCCTGGGGTCGAGTGGATTTCCTTTGAGTGCTCGTTTCCTCCCACATTCCAAAGACATATGCAGTAAGTGGACTGGACACACTAAATTGGTTGTGTGTGTGTGACTGTCTGGTATGGATGAACTACCACGGCAGGGCTAGCCAGCAGGTGATGTAAACCTTGGCTCGTGATGATTGTCACTCTTGAAGTGAAACCCTGACCCCATGTGCAGTATGGGAAAAAGGGTTTGAGGATGGATGGATACTTAACTTGTTTGTTAAAAAAAATAAACTTACTGGTGTTCTTGTTTGTTTTTCAGTATATTAAACAGTCCGTTGTATTGTTTTGCAGCAGTGTTTCCAAAAAAGAAGACTCCTCCTCCTCAGAAGAAGAAGATGAAAAGAAGAGCAAGCCAGTTAAAAAATCATACTCATGGAATACCAAAGAAGAAGCAAAACAAGCATTTAAAGAGCTCTTAAAGGAGAAGGTGCCATTTCTTAGATATTTTCATACCAAGCTTTGAAAGAGAATAGAAAACGGGAACAAGTTTTATACACAAAAGTTAAGAGCCCTGAAATCTGATGGCCCTTTACAGACACTGCATCTATAGCCACTGCCCATTGTTGTTGAGGCTTGTATTTTGCGGGCATTGCATCAAATTATTCTTTCGGGAATCTATCCCAGCTGTAGTAATTCTTAAATAGTACAATATAATGGATAAGGAATATAAAGCAAAAACAATAATTATAACACTTTAGTAGAGTATTTTGTTACCTGAAAGAAAAAGTTAGGACAGTGTTTTATCATTTGCAAAAGCAGGCAAATGTATGAAAATACTTTTTTTTTTAAACCAGTAAACATATGATGTGATGATGTCAATCTTGTCTTTATTCTCACTGTTGGGTCGGATTGGATCCATCTCGGCCTTTACATAAGTTTGAAGTCCTCAGCCAAGCTCGTGGGCATTTTCCCTAACCATAATACAACTGTTCTATAACCTCAGGTCTCATTTCCCATGCAGCAAAGAGGTTCCTTTTAGCGAAGCTCTGGGCAAAGTGTTGCTAATTATTTATTATTATCTTAGACCTTTCTTTTCTCAGTCTACCTTCTTTTTGCTAGTGTGAGTCTTCCCTACCCGTTTAAGTTAGAGGGTCATCTCCGTCGTCAGATTTAGAGGATGAATTTCTCTCCCTTTCTTCCCCTTCTGTAATCGTCCATTTAAGTTGCAAGATGATTTTTGTTTGCTCTGCCAAAAAAAAAAAAAAACTTCTGTTGGATCAGAGCCCAAAGGAATCTGATCAAATGCAATCCACCTCTGATCTGTGCTTTGTTTTCGGGAGCCGGCAGACTCCGATCTCCAGATTGTGTCTGTGTCATCTCTAGAACCATCAGTTTCCTTGGAGTAGACATTTGCCCTGAGCGTTTCCCTCCATTTGGAGCAGGACACCTCTAGGAGCCAACACTCTTCGGTCGAATCCTCGTAGCCAGCTTGGATCTCTCCGGATCTGACTCTGCCTCTTGGGGCTTCAGAGTGGGTGAGTACTGCTCCTACCACGGCTTCGGAGCTTCTGTCGCCGGCTCCACTGATGCACTCTGCTCTGACAACCTCTTTGTCAGATCTGTGGGACTCCTCGGGGCAGGAGCAGTCTGCCTTCGAAGTTATGAGAAGGATTTTGACTTCTTCCAAGTCTAAGGCACATCTTTCATCAGCTCTTCCTTCCTCTATGCGCCAGTTGTCATTGTCCTCTCAGGTAACCCTTCCACAGGATCGCAGAGACCCCAGGCCTCAGGTTGTCCACCAAGAGACCCCCCCCCCCTCCTTCTGAAACCTCTCCAGAGCATCCCACTGAGGAGGTCCCTCTGAAGAGGACTTGAAAGAGGAAGCACTTTGACTCTCCAGAGGAGTTTGTCACATCAGACATTGACCTCGATGAGGCAGAAGGTTCCCCAAGGTCACCTGCTGAAGATGTCTTCTTTGGAGACATCCTGGAATTATTAAAACAGAGAGGTGACTGGCAGTCCAAACCCCTTTGGCTGAGGAGTCAGTTTACCTGAAGGCCTTTGGGTCTCGCCCTTCCTCCTCTTGGGTGACTCCTCCTTCCGACAAGCTTATGGACTTAATCTTTAGGAAGGCTTGGGAAGACCCCTGAATCCATAGAGCCTACTCCTAGAAGGCCAAACAAGTTCATTGCTGCCCCTAAGGATAAAGGGTTTCTGACTACAGGAGTTGCAGTTGATGCCGTGGTTGTGGCGGTGGCCACTAAAACGGAGCTGTCCGTGACCAGCTTCTCTATCCATCCTCCTAATAAAGACTCTCTGCTCTTCAATCTCTGAACTGCCTTACCCATTTCATTAGGCTACAGAGGGACCTGTTAAAGGAACTCCCTCCCTCCAAAGAGCTGTAGCTGATGCAGTAGCAGATAGTTAATGCTCAGCTTGCCACTCTTAGTTCTGTAGTAAACTCTTCCATGATGCTCATATCATACACAGCAGATGGAACAAGTAGAGCTGTGGGTACAGATATTGCTCTTCGGAGACAGGCCTCGATGCGCCTTTGTGACTTCGCGGAGCCCTTCAAGTCTACCTTTAACGCCCTCTTTGGCGGCTCCTCTCTTTTTGGGCCGCAAGTAAAGGAAACACTCACCAGGTGCGAACAAGAAGACAAAACCTTGTCTGTCGTTGGAGTATGGTTTTCTGCACCCACCAGACTTTTTCCAAAGGGTCAGAAGGGGTATTGGAAAAATGTGGTTCAGAAAATCCCACAGATCTTTCCATGACACACAAGGTTAAAGTTCCCCAGGGGCAGAGGGGAGAACAATAATGGTAGACATCGCCCTCGTGGCAGAGGAGGCCCGCATAATCAGAGCTCCAGAGAATCTTTCTTTGGAGGGCCCTATCAGCGCTCCTGAAGGAGTGCCTTATAGCTCGCCTTTGGAAGCAGTCGAGTGTCATTTGCCTCTGCACCAAGAAACCTGGCAAAGCATCACAAATGACAGAGGGGTGCAGAGTATATTATCCAGGGGATATGTCATTCCCTTTGCCTATCCTGCTCCTATAAAGCACATCCGTTCCGGACGTTCCACCCAGTCAAAAGGAACAGACAGCCTTAGAAATTCAAAAGTTGCTAAACAAGAGTCATCCAACAAGTCCCTGCAGACCTGAAAAGATCCAGGACTTACTCAAGATTCTTTTTAGTTCCAAAGAAAACAGGGGACTGGAGACGCATCTTGGATCTCAGCATTCTAAACAGGTCTGTTAACCAGAGCAAGTTACAGATGGAAACTGCAATTGATACTTCCACGCCTGGGAAAAAGGCAGTTGGATGTGCTTCATAGACCTTCAGGATGTGTACAACCACATTCTAATGGGCAGGTGATCCAGAAGGATTTTACACTTCCGACTAAGAGCCAGTCACTTCCAGTTAAAAGCTCTGTCCTTTGGTCTCACTACAGCGCCCAGTGTGCTCACCAAATGCATGGCAGTAGTAGCAATTCACCTGAGATGCAAAAGATTCCGTGCGTTTCCATATCTGGACGACTGGCTCATCTCAGCCTTGACCAGGCATCGTCTTCAGTAAGCCAGGTGTTACGCCCTTCAACTTTGTACATCCCTTGGAATCACCATAAATTACTTAAAATCTGCTCTAAAGCCATGGCAGTCCTTGGTTTTCATAGGAGCACAAATAAACACAGTAATCATGGCAGCAAACTTCCCAAGAAAGACTTAGCTGATCTTCGGTGTTATGTAAGGATGCTGATCTGCAAGAGAAAAGCTTTTGCCAAACTAGTCCTACAGGTTCTAGACAAAATGGCTGCTTCAGTTGTGCTAATACCATTAGCACAACAACATATGAGAATCCTCCAGTGGCTGCTTTCGACACAATGGTCTTTTCGGGATCTTCCAGTGTCGCACAAGATTATACTAACCAGCTCTTGCAAAAGAGACCTTCAGTGGTGCCTCAACTCTCCCTCTAGTCTCTTCAAGGCCATCCTTTCTCCCCCGTCAGCCCCAAGCTACAGTGACCATGGACGCATCCCAGATAGGATGAGGGGGGGGCATTATCTGGGGACCACAGTCCAAGGCACTTGGCAAGAACACGAGGCTCATTTACACACACATGTTCTAGAAATGAGAGCAGTGCGCCTAGCATTGCAAGCATTTCAGAACTCTCTCCCTCTAGGTACAATAGCAGTTCATTCAATTTGTCTGTAGTCTGGTGTATAAACAAACAAGGGGGGACCAGGTCTTACCCCTTGTGTCAAGAAGCACTGAGGGTCTGGCAATAAGCAGAGGCCTCCAACCGCTTTCTCATAGCAACGCACATTCTGGGGAAATCCAATGCGATTGCAGACAAACTGAGCAGAGCCTTTCTTTGGCCACAAGAGTGGTCTGTCAGTCAGAAAGTGGCAGAAGATATCTTTCATAAATGGGGCCAGCCTTGCTGCAATCTCTTTGCGTCACCCATCAGTGCCAGATGCAGAAACTACTTTGCCCTGATCCCCCTGGCTGGGGAGTCACCAAGGGATGCACTTATTCATGACTGGCCCCCAGGACTTCTTTATGCTTTCCCACCAATTCCCAAGTTCCTACAGAAAGCTAGCTTGCTGGAGACTACAGTAATCCTAATTGCCCCCTATTGGCCTCAACAGATATGGTTCCCCTTTATCTGTCCTCATGTACAGAAGGGACCATGGATCCTGGACCCCATTTCTGGATCTGCTGACATCCGTCTGGAGAATTTCATCCCAGCTTACACAATCTCAGACTGATAGCTTGGCTGCTCCGCTTCCGATGATAACCATGTTTCCTCTGCTTTCTTCTCCAGTAAAACACATTTTGCTTTCTTCTCACAAGAACTCTGCTCAGAAACTGTACAAGAGTATATGGCAAATACTTGTGGCCTGGTCTAATCTTTATCACATAGATCATTCACAGCACCTTTGCATTCTGTTTTGGAATTTTTAGCCGTATTATTCAGTGAGAGAGCTGCTGCAGCTGCTATTAGTGTTCGTTTAGCAGCAATCTCTAATTTTCACATAGGAGATAATGGTACCACTATAACTGCAAACAGACTTTGCATAGCATTTCTCAGAGGTACTTCCTTAATTCACCCTCCATACGGAAACCCTTTTCCACCTTGGGACTTGAATTTTGTATTGTCATAACTTGTTTACCCGCCTTTCGAGCCTTCTGCTACATGTGATTTGAAATGCTTATCATGGAAAATGCTTCTTTTAGTAGCTATAACTTCAGCAAGAAGAGTGTCTGAGTTACAAACTCTGTCCTCTAAGCAATTGCTCTTAATTTTTCATAAAGACAGAGTCACTCTGACAACGAACCCTTCCTTTTTACGCAAGGTAATTTCCGAAACTAACCTCAACCAGTCTATTGAATTATCAGTGTTCTTTGCAAACTTTCAAAACAAAGGAGAGTACACTCTCCACCTTTTAGATGTTCATAGATAATTATGTTTCTATTTGCACAGGATATCACAATTCAGAAAGTCAGATAGACTGTTTATCTCATATTCAGACATTAAAAAAGGCCAACCAGTTTCTAAGGTAACACTATCCAATTGGCTGTCACAATGTATATCTTTCATACACAATTCTAGTGAAAATACTCTCTCTAATCATATTAGAGCTCAATCTTACCAGGTTGATTGCTACTTCAGTGGCTTTTCAAGCCAGATTGCCCTTAGACAGTGTCTGTGCTGTGGCAACATGGGCTAAGCCACATACCTTTATTACTCGCTACAAGTTATATTTGACCTGTAGGAGTAGAGCATCCTTTGGTTCTATGATTCTGAGGAGTATTCTCCCATGAGCCACCCAAGAATTAGGTAGCTAGGGATGTGGTCCCATCAGTGAAAATAAAGACAAGATTGACAACATCACATAAAGAAGTTGTGTGCTTACCATAATGTTCCATGTGTGTTGTCCATCTTGTTCTTCTCACAACCCACCCATCATTCCCCCTCCTGGGAGACCAAGAAGCTCTAATTGGGTCTTTACAGGACTGTACAGTCTCTGAAAGTATGTCTTGTGTAATGTGTTTGTTACATATTGTTTGTAATGTATACTTCTCATCACTGATGGAGGGCAAACAAGATCTGAGGTTATAGAACTGTTGCATTATGGGTAGGGAAGAATGTCCACTAGCTTGGCTGAGGACCTAAAGCTTATGTAAATGCCGAGACTGATTCAACGGATCGGATCTGACCCAACAGTGCGAATAAAGGACGAGATGGACAACACACATGGGAATGTTATGTTAAGTTTTTTTTTTTTTTTTGCACATGTCCTTGAGTATCTTCATTTTGAGGTTGTTTCTTTTTTATGTGAACAGCACATATCTGTTTTATACAACTCATTTGTTTTTTAAGGAAAGTTGACACTAAATCCATCCTTTTAACTTTTCTGGGAATTTTATCACCATAGGTAATAAATGTCATTCAGCATACCCGGCAGCCATGTGAAACACTGGTGGTATAATTCCAAACAGTTTTTAGTTGGGAGCATACTTTACATACAAATATTTCATCCACATTAATGCCCTTCTAGCCTGCCAGTATACCAGACTAGTTGCCCTTATAGTAAGTGTCCAGGCTGTTCTTAAAAATGTCTAGACTAGTGTTTGCTTTAATGTAATTTGGTAGTCTATTCTGTGCATCATCTGCTGTCTCAAAGAACCAGTTAGTACACTTGTCATTCCTATAGAATCTTCTACAAAGGTTGTCTGATCTTTGTGTTTTGTATTCATCTGTATGTGTCTGTGGTAACACATCCTGCTTTCATAAAGGGGAAGAAGAACATTTTTTCCTGTCATTCTTGGTCCTTTTGGAAGCCGCAGTGGTGCAGCGGTAGCGTTGTCGCCTCACAGCAAGAGGTTCTTCCATTCGATTCTCTGCTAGAGTGCCTTCTGTGTGGAGTCTGCATGTCCTCCCCACGGTCGAGTGGCGTTCAAAAGACATGTGTAAATGAGCGTGCCTTCTAATCCTGTCACTAGATAAGAATGCTTTCTTAGTTAAGGTACCCCAGTGTCATCTTCAGGGAGGGTTAACATAACAGTAAATTATAACATATGGGTGTACCCACCTTGTGTGACTTCCTTTGTAGTGTGGATTATTGTCCGCTTTGCCTTTGTCCCTTTGAAGACAGGCTCTGGTCTCATTTCTTTGTTTTGTGGAACATTAGTTAGTATACAAGGCACTCTTTTATATAGCTAACTTTGCTAGGATCTTTCTTCATTTCTTAATGCTTCAAGTGCTTCACAGCTGCATCAGTCCAAGTCTGTGCAGTGTTTTGTTTTTGTCAGCTGTTTTCTTCAGTGATCTGCACTTAGAGTGATAACTAAGCTTTGTATTTTAGTTGTGGCTGGCGTTTGCCAACTTGAACACCACAAGTTAATGTGTTTTTCCATACTTTTATCTTCTACTGTTCTTTAAGAAATTAATGTCAGTGAGCCTCTCAGGAGGGAAGAAGGGATAAGGTGATGAATCCCAGCAAAAGTGAATTGACAAGGGGACAAGCAAAAGACACAGATAAAACACAAGTTTGTCTGTTCTTTAACTATGAAGAGAGTACTGATTAGTTTTCAAAACATGGATTTGACATTATTTTTCAAAAATAACCAAAAATTCTTCACACTGACTTTGGTGCTATGCACAGCAAAGTTATTAGCAGCATCTTCATTTGTGCTGATGCTGGCATTTCCTCTGTTCATGTTGGACCTAGAGACTTAAGTGGTGGATGAACCTAGTACTTCAGCACTGTTTCATCAGGCTCAGTCCACTGTAGTTGCATCTGATTTAGCTTTTATCTTGCTGCGGTCTTTCTTTGGCATTAAGATCTTTACAGTTGAGCAACTCAGGATACTAATGGAGTCTGTTTTTTAATACAGGTGACTAGGTACCTTTGTTAGTAACTTCATTGGACCACCTAAAGCACAGAGACAAACTTGTACAGGAATATATGAATGTTCAAGAGGATAAGATGGAAGGCAAAGTAACCCTTGTCTTGTTTAGTAAATGGAACTGTTTATATGCAGTGGAAACTTTCATTCATTTCATTGAGTACTGATAGAGTTTCTTTCTTTGTGGGAATATTACTTTTTATGTAAGAATTTTTCATTTGGCCTGTAGGAAATTCATTTTTTTCTTAAACAGTGTAGTGGCAGAAAGAGTGGTAAGGTTTCCTGATTCATAGTATGGGATATTAACAATTTGTTTTGCATTTTAACCATGTTTTTAAAGGAGTTAGCACCCAGGTTCATTCTATATCACAAACAATTACTGCCATACACCAAGTTAAGTTAATTCTTGTACAGATAGATGGGATTTATGTAGTTAAAGTGCATATGCACATGTCCCTAACACCATTTAACCAGCTTAAGATAGCTTTCTCTTTCACTTCTTGACCATTTTATAAGGCTGTTAGATGGATATAGTAAATGGTATGTAGGCATTTAACCTTTGTAGCTAGGGTACTAAACTGTTTAGCTGACATTGTTTCTTGTGACATGAAAATGTGCATTCTTTGTACTATGTAGCAACAGTATTTATATTGAATGGAGGAATTCTGTTCTACCAGAAAAGGGACTAACGAGCAACTCACTGTCTACCCAAGGAACCATTACAACAGGTGTCCTAAAAGGATCCATACTTGGGCCTGTTTTATTTTCATTATTCATTAGTGACATTGCTGCAGACTTATCCCAGCTCACTATAGTCATGACAGTCTGCTGCAGTAACATCTGTTCATCCATCCACAACCACTTTTCCCATTTTTGCAGTGACCTCATCTAGAGCCAAGGTTCACACTGCCAGGTGGGTAACCCTGTCTCCATTGTACCACCACACACACACCCACCCACACACACACC
>NC_056737.1:1340782390-1340803576 GCF_019279795.1 Protopterus annectens
TTGAATTGATTCTCTTTGGTCATTTGGTAAAGCATGTGGTATGAGGTATAACCTGGTAGTGCTGGGGTGCTCTCAGGAGCCTTGAACCAGGTTTCTATTACTGCACAGATATCGATGTTCTCCATGCTAAGGAGAGTTTGAAAGGCATCTTGAGGTTTAGACTTCTGGCATTGAGTAGCATTACTCTTAGTTTTTTATCCCTTGTGATACCTATGGAGGTTGGTTTGTCTTTTGAGCCTTGCCTAAAAAAGGCACTATGGGGGTAACAAGAGCCTTTGCCAATATCCGAAAGCCCAGAGGTGACAGGTGCAAGCCGTCCCTAGAGAAGCATCGTGGCTTGTCGAGCATGTCATCCCTGGCTGACAGGCATTGGATCCCCTTTGAATGACACCAATACTTAAGCCAATTGTTGAAATTGATCATCTTGTCTTCATATTGTGGCATCATTCTTGGTGAGGGTAAGATGCTACTCAAGGTCAGGGTCATACCGGCCTGGGCTACATGCTCAAAGAGCTCTTCTGTGTCTCTTTTCATGTAGTCCAGGGATGTACGTCTCAGGTCATTCACACCAGCATGGACAATGACTGAGTCATATTTGTACTTGCCTTGGAGTGACCTGAGTGCTTGTGTTATGTGGCAGATCCTAGTGCCCGACAGGCAGCTCACCGTGACCTTCTCCTTGTTCAGCCTGGTGAGCGGGACGTCAGTGTGCCTGACGATAGAGTCACCTATTACAAGTGTATCAGGTGTGTTGTTTAGCCTTAAGGGCTGTGACTGTTCGGCACACTGGCTTTGTGAGCTATGTGTTGCACGTGTTTTGTTTTGGGGTAGCAGTTGCTTGGGTGTCTGCTTTGGATGTCTCTGCTGCTTAGGCAGATTTCTATTTAGAGCCTCCAAGTATGTTTTTGTGTGTTTGTGTTTGGTTTGCTGTCGTGGTAGGTCTATGTGAGACTGGAATTGTAGTGAGTCACCAGAGAAAGCTATAACTTTTATTAAAAAAGACACTGAAGAAAATTCTTTGACAGCATTTACAATCCACAATTTACAATTTGTGATTGCCTGTTTAGACTGGTCATTTGGAAAAAATTTCTAAATCAGCATCTCTGGAAAATGTCACCAACCAGGACAGTTCTGGATTGTAAATGCTGTCAAAGAATTTTCTTCAGTGTCTTTTTTAATAAAAGTTTTAGCTTTCTCTGCTGACTCCTTTTTGCTAGCTCCCTGATAATTCCATCCTTGGTGTTACTTTGCTGCAACTTTGCCCCAGTCTGGACCACACTAGAGGCTGGGTGTCTTCATTCCAGGGGAGCCCTCCAGATTTCCAGATGCAGGCTATTGGGGTTCATTGTACCCTGCACCTCGAAGTGGGACAAGGCCAAGCAAAGAGCCATCCTGCTGCAGCCTACAGTGAAGCTTTTTTTTTTTTTTTTTTTTTTTAAGTTAGTCCCACTGCCCTGTGAACTGATATTATGTCTATTGGTTGGATAGGCATCGAGAAGAGCTACTTCAGAATGCTCCTGCCTTGGATACTGTCAGCCACACCTTTTTTTCCTGCTTCCATCTGTGGACTTGCGTAGTGGGAAGTATACAGGAAGTTAGAATAGAAAGTTATGAAAATCCTTACAGTTGAACAACTCTTCTGTCTGTGATACTGAAGTATAGTAAGAAAGTTATTGCCAAACAGTGTCCAGGTAATTAAAACAGTGTCATGATGTGCAATTGGAACAAAGAAAAAAATTTGTGAAGTTGTAATGAAAGCATGAGAATATCCATGGTAGGTAGCTCTGAAGGCTGTGTCCTTTGGTCAGGGCACCCTTGGCAAAATCACTTTTAAAAGACATGGTAGCAGCAGCATATGTAGAAAAAGCTCCCTTTGCAAGACACTGCTCCAGAATTTTCATTGTTTTATTGAAAGAATGGCCTTGGAGACTGGACCGGGACCTCTCGAGAGAAAAGCAAATTACTGCTCATCAAAAAACCTCATGGTGGTCTACATTGTCTTCTTCTCTAGCTTCTAGAGGGATATCATGGTCGGTCTGTACATGAAAGACTCTGATCTGCAAGGATACAGAAAGTTATTTCAGTTCCTGATAGATTCTGGACATTTCCACTTCACTTTCATGTTTAGGTTTTCCACTGCTCCAGGGTATATGCAAAATGATTTTCTTTATTTTGCTCATCAGATGTTTTGAGGCATGCAGAGTTGCATGTTAACTGGATGATTTGCCTGATCCAGCTGGAATCGTAGGAAGAGCTGAAATTAACACTAAATAAGATTGTTTCATGACGCTGGTATTTGTCAGTGTTGCAGAAATGCAGCCTCTTCCCCTCATAAACCATATGTTTTCTGGTGGCCAGTCTGGGCACAGTTGCATAGACTTTCTCTTCATAACTGCAGAGACTATTCTAAAGGCGCTGCAGCGCATGTCCTTTATCTCCCAGTAAGATTACCCATGAGGATACTGTAGTGGTAAGTGCACAAACTGTGTAGCTGCAACTTGAACTCCTTTGAAAAGGTGATCCACCAGTTCACAGGGGGTACAGCTGATGGATGAGAGAAGCTAACCAGGAATACCTTTGGTAAAAAGGGTAATCAGAATTCAATCACAGATGTCTACAACCAAGTTTAGTGTGTGCGTGTGTGTGTATGGGGGGGTGGGGCACACTTTTTGTAGGAGTCCATGGCATCTGGAGCAGAGAGTCAAAGGCAGATGCATCAACATGGTGGAGAGGGGTTAGGTGTTGTTTATGCACTCCAGGCCTTTAAGGGGATTTTGCTTTGAAACAGCCTCAGAGTTACCTTGGATGATAACAGTAATGTGGTGGCTTATTAAGTAGAAGGGTACCCAGTCCTACCACTTGTGAAGGCTAGCAATGCTGACTGCAGTTTTGCATATAAAAGTCAAGTATGTATTTCCATGCCTGCTGCATAGTTGGCTGAACATCTGAGCAAGTCTGGTCCCTATATTGATTGGTGCATTCTCCACTCCTGGGGCAAGGGCCTTCTCTACCCTCAATTAACACAGTAATGTGAAGTTGATGTTCTTTGTGTTTCACTGTTGCAGTCATTACATTTGGGTAATCTGCTGGCAGGTTGCCCTCAGTTCGCTTGAATAACAAAGTATTGGGTCCTGCATCTGTTGCTGTCTCTTCTTCCATGACGTCAGGGGTATAAAACATGCAGCAGACGCCATTTTCTTCAGTCTTTCTTGTCGTGCGGTGCCCGAAGCAGATGTTCATCGTGCATACAGCTGCAGTCATATCAGATGGGTTCTCCTGCCATCAAGCGGGTCCTTGGTCATCCGAATTCCAAAGTCTAGGTCCGGCGTCGGTTGTCGTCACTTTCTTTCCTGACGTCAGTGCGACAGGGGTATATAAGACACAGCCAAAGCCATTTTCTTCAGTGTTTTTTGCCGCGCGGTGCCCGAAGCAGAAGCAGTTCGCAAGTGCCGGTCGGCCAGCTCCTGAAATTACGAAAATTTGGAAACCAAAGTCTTCTTTAAAGCTAAGTACCCCGTTGGGGAAACTTTTCTTGCCTCAGACCGATGTCAGACAAAGTTAACAATTGTATTTCTTGTGGGAAGCAAATACCGCATAAGGATTTCCATTCCCTCTGCATACCTTGTTTAGGCCCAGACCACGACGTCTCGGGCTGTCGCTTTTGTGCTACTTTCAATAAACGCACTATTAAGCGTCGGGCGGAGTTCGCCCAGCACTTTTTTGGTAAAGCTTTTGATTATAAAATGTCGTTGGAGACTCCGACTACCGTTTTGTCCAAAAAACGCAAGGACAAAGACCGACACGCGAGGTCCGTGGCCTCCACCGACACCACGCCAAAACCGGTCCGGTGGTCCGGTTCTCAGCGAGGTTTCACGCAGCCCCCTGACTACCGACGACACTTCTCTGGCGGTGTCTTCTGTAACCGAGACCGCAGGTACCTCGGCCCATACCCTGACTACAGCTACCGACTTCCACTGTGAGCGTTGAGCCTCTTAATGTGGACAGGTCCACTTCCACCCATGGTGTCTTCAGACCCTCATCTTCCTTTTCCATAAAGGCCTTTACTAAGTCCAAATCAGCCATGCATCCTAAGAGACCTGTTGCACAGGGCCCTTCTCCAGGCCCCATGCCTAAAAAAGCAGATGCTCAAAATGGCTGAGGATTTAATTACTCTTATCAGGGTTCCCAACCCCCTCCGGACAAGAGATCCAGAGTGGAGGAAGATTCTCCCTCTTCTGACCAGGGCTCCATTATTTCAGAACATTCTGATGAAGAGGAGCACTCGTACTCTCCCTTTGAAGATTCTGATGCAGAGCAGTCCATTCCTTCTGTATCTCCCCACAGGATTTTTCTTTCGGGAAACCTTGCATACCTTGAGGGAACGCTTCCATTGGGAAGGCCAAGATTTTTCAGATTCCAAGAAAAGACTTAGGGAATTTCTTTTGCTACCTCAGCACAGACCTCTGGCGATACCTCCTGTCCTGGACATACTTGATGATGTTTACTCGGAGGCTTGCCTTAATCCGGATTCCCTGCCTCCTGCCCCAGTCAAGCCTGATAGGTACTACAGAGTTCCTAACTCACACCAATTTCTTTACAAAAGCCATAATGCTGACCCTGAAACCATTTCTCAAGGCCCCAAAGGAATGAAGGCCTCTACTGCTAAGAACCCATTACCTTCCGAAAGAGAGTCTAGATCCTCAGAAAGGTGGGGAAAAAAGGTATATACCTCGGCCACACTAGCCATGAGGGCTTTAAATTGTCAGTTCCATATGCTTAAATATCAGCAGTTTCTGTTATCACAATTAAGGAATAAAATGTCACAACCTGAACAACCAGATTTGAAGCAGTTGCAGGATATGATGCATAGTGCAGAACAAGTGGGTAAACACACATTACAATGTGGCTATGATGCTCTAGAGGCCTCAAGTAGAGCTGCTGTTACAGGATCAGTCATTCGTAGACATGCCTGGCTTAGGGGAACAAACCTTGCCTGATCATGTTAAAGCTAAACTACTAGATGCTCCTTTACAAAAGGATGTATTATTTGGTACTAATGCTGAGGAGATACTACGGAAAATGGAAGAAAAAGCTAAATCTATGCAACCTCTCAAAGCCTTTCTACAGGTACAACCACCACGTTTTAGCAAAAATTGGCCTTCAAAAAACTGGTCCTTTCCAGCCACGGACAAGCCCCAAAGAGGTAGATACAGGCTCACAAGGGGCAGAGGACAATCTCAAGGATCATATAGAGGCAGACAATGGCAAACTCCAGCACCAAGAGGTGGCGACAGTGCACAACAATACAGGAAACAAACCCAATGACTTTCCCCTTTGCATGCCAAGCAAGTCTCAGCTGGCAGCACCCTTGGGAGGAAAACTGACATTATTTTCAAAAAATTGGCATATTATCACAACAGACAAATGGATCCTGGACATTATAAACAGAGGCTACAGATTTCACTTTCACACACTTCCAAAAATGAGAGGCATGCCGAACCTGCCACACAGTCAAAGGGCAGAGGCTCAAATACAAATTTCAAAGCTCATGGACATGAAAGCTATTCAAGAGGTACCTACTCACGAACAAGGTCAAGGTTTTTATTCCAGACTATTCCTGGTACCAAGGAAGGGAACTGATTGGAGACCCATTTTGGACTTATCCATCCTAAACACATTTCTACTCGTACCAAAAGTCAAGATGCTCACCTTACAGCAGCTTCTTCCCATGCTGGGCAAGGAGTCTTGGCTGGTAACATTGGACCTCAAGGAGGCATACCTGCATGTCCCAATCAGACAAAACTGCAGAAGATACCTCAGATTTCTTGCAGGTTCAATCCACTATCAATTCTCTGCATTGCCCTTTGGCATATCTACTGCGCCCAGAGTATTCACGAAATGCCTGGCATCAGTAATTGCCTACTGCAGACTTCAAGGGATACAAATTTACCCTTATTTGGATGATTGCCTGATCCAAGCGGACAGCAAACACATACTTCTGGAACATCTGGCGTATGTAACACGGTTATTGAATTCTCTGGGATACACAGTCAACAAAGAGAAATCCAGGCTAACACCATCTCAGAGAATAATTTTCCTGGGTGCCAACTTGGACACAAACACCCAGATGGCCTATCTTACGCCAGAAAAACAGGGACAACTAACTCAGTACTTCAAAATACTAGCAAATTGTAGCAGGCTAACTGCAAGGAAAATCCTGCAGGCTCTGGGCTTCATGGCATCTTGCATTCTTCTAATCCCATGTGCAAAGTTGCATATGAGGAAACTTCAATGGTACCTAAAAAACCTATGGTCTCAACACAGCCACAGTTTGGAAACAATAATACCACTAATCCCATGTTTGCAAAAGGAATTTCTATGGTGGGCCCAAGCATGCCAAACAAACACAGGTCTACCATTCTGCAAGCCTCAAGCAAATCAAGTCATCACAACAGACTACGCCTGGAGGGCACACATGACAGACAGGTGCATTCAGGGCAAATGGTCCCAAAAGGAAAAGCACCTTCACATCAATCAAAAGGAAATGCTAGCAGTGATACATGCAATTACAGCTTTCAAGGACCTCCTGCATCCAGGGCAATTATTGATAAGAACAGACAACACCACAGTAATGTGGTACATAAACAAACAAGGAGGAACACATTCATACCCCCTGTGCAGGCTGGCCATGTCACTTTGGAACTTGGCTCTGGAATGGCAAATCGTACTTCAAGCACAGTACCTGCCAGGTTTGGAAAACACGCTGGCAGACAATCTATGCAGAAATATGACAGACCCACGACGGAAGTTGCATCCTCAAGTGTTTACAAAGATAATCCAAGCGTGGGGAAGGCCAGACATAGATCTCTTTGCCTCCCACAGGAATCATCAATTGACAAAATTCTGCTCAAGGACATTCCATTCAAAGGCCTGGAGAGTGGACGCCCTTTCTTTCAGTTGGGCAGCACGGACAGTTTACGCCTTCCCACCTTTGCCTCTTCTGCCCAAGGTGCTCTTGAAAGCAAGAGCAGACAGACCGAAGATGATACTGATCGCTCCAGACTGGCCAAGACAACACTGGTACCCACTCCTGAGGAGCCTAACACATTCTCCTCCCTGGACCCTACCTCTAATGCCTCTTCTACTGACTCAGCACAGCTACAAAACCCTTCACAGTCAGCTGAAAACACTCAATCTAGCTGCATGGAAAATTCCTTAACACCACAACAGACGCTACTCTCCAAGGAGGTGCAGGATGTCATTTTGGAGGCTAGAAGGCCATCTACTAGAAAGGCTTACTCCGCAAAATAGAAACGGTTTTGCACTTGGAATGAAAAAAAAGGCCAGGATCCTAGAAAACTGAATTTACCTCAGATATTACAGTATCTAGCTGAGCTGCTGAACAGTGGACTTTCATTTTCCTCCATCAAAATCCATGCCTCAGCCATTTCTGCTGAATACAACACTGATCCACCATTATTCTCCCACCCACTCTTAAGACAGTTCCTCAGAGGGGCTAAGAATATAAGACCTCCAATGAAACAACCAATACCAGCCTGGGATCTTAATTACATTCTAGAAAAATTAACATTGCCTCCCTTTGAACCAGCTGCCTCAACAGATTTGCAATATTTGTCCTGGAAAACAGCTTTCCTTCTGGCCATTACCTCAGCTCGTAGGGTTTCGGAACTACAAGCCCTCATGGCTGTGCAGCCCTTTCTCATCTTCCATCAGGACAGGGTTTCCTAACCAACCCGTCATTTATGCCTAAGGTAGTATCCAGGGTAGCTTTAAATCAGGCCATACACTTACCTACCTTTTACCCCAATCCTCAAAACAAAGGGGAAAGGCTGCTAAATTCCTTAGACATCCATAGACAGCTACATTATTACTTGGACAGAACAAAGCCTTTCAGGAAATCAGAACAACTCTTTGTGTCCTATGCTGTAGGGGCTCAAGGGAAGCCAATTTCCAAACAGACTATTTCAAAATGGATAGGCCACTGCATACAGTTTTGTTACTTTTTTCATGATAAATCTGTACCTGCAGGCATCAGATCCCACTCCACAAGGGCCACAGCTACCTCTGCAGCCTTCCTCAGAGGAGTCCCTACCAAAGATATTTTGGAGGCAGCCACTTGGAGTTCTGTGCATACCTTCACTAAACACTACCACCTACCTTTATACTCCAAAACTAGAGCAGGCTTTGCCACTGCTGTGTTGCAGGGCATTCTGGCTCCTCCCAGTTCCACCTAGTGCCTACCACCCTGTGCGTAGCTTTGGGATTCTACCCATCTGTTATGACTGCAGCTGTATGCACGATGAACTTAGTACAGTTTTGTACCTACCATAAATGTAGATGTTCGAGTGCTAATACAGCTGCAGTCCAGGTTTCCTCCCTCCTTCCCTCTGGGCAGACCTTGTGGCTAACTCCTCATCTCACAACTTGATTGGGTTATCCTTCTATGGTGTATTTGTTTGCAACTACTGGTTTTTGATTATATTGCAATGCATGATTATATATTATATATATATCTATATATATATTTTTATATATTTTGCCTTCCTTCTTGGGGCACCTGACATCTGGGGCAAGAAAGACTGAAGAAAATGGCGTTGGCTGTGTCTTATATACCCCTGTCGCATTGACGTCAGGAAAGAAAGCGACGACAACCGACGCCGGACCTAGACTTTGGAATTCGGCCGACCGAGGACCCGCCTGACGGCAGGAGAACCCATCTGTTATGACTGCAGCTGTATTAGCACTCGAACATCTACATTTATGGTAGGTACAAAACTGTACTTTCGCAAGTGCCGGTCGGCCGACTCTTGAAATTTTCGCATTCGAGTTTCAGAACTGTAGTCTTCAACTAAAGCTAAGTACCCCATTGGGGAAACTTTTTCTTGCTCCCTACCGATGTCAGCCTTGCCTAGGCCCAGATCATAATGTGCCTTGCTGTCGGTTTTATGCTTGATTTAACCAACGCACTATTAAGCATCGGTATATTTTTGCTTCAAAATATTTTGGATCCAGATTTAATTATCCTGAAATGTCATTTGTAGCAATCCAATTACCGGAGTTCACAAAAAACCCAAAGAAAAAGACAGAGACAGACCGTCGAGGTCCAAAACTGACGAAGCTTCTCCTAAGCCAGTCGCCGGTACTCAGTGAGGTGCTTTCGCAGCCCCTGATACCCGCTACTTTTGAGTCCATGCGGAGTCCGGTATGCCACGAGATTCTCAGAGTATTGAACCTGCGGATGTGTCTCCCATGGATGGGTCCAGAGCCGCTGAGCAGGCACCGGCTTCTGAGAGTGTTTTCAGGCCTCAACATTTTTATATAAAACCGACGCCAGCTTCAAAAACAAGATTGAAAACATCTTCTAATTCTAAAAATCTGACGCATGAGCCACATGCTCAGGCCCCTATGCCTAAAAAACAGATGATGAAAATGGCTGAGGACTTAATTACCTTAATCAGGGGTTCCCAACCCCCCCCCCCCCCCCCTGCTAAGAGGCCTAGGCAAGACACTGATTATGAATCTTCAGATCAGGTTTCCATTTCTTCTGATTCCTCTTCTGATCAGGAATTTTCTATTCCACCCTATGAGGATTGAGATGCAGAAGAATCCATCCCATCTGCATCTCCTCCTGAGGATTATTCTTTTGGAGAAACCTTGCATACTTTAAGGGAACATTTTCATTGGGAAAGTCAGGATTTCTCTGAGTCAAAAAAAGAGGCTTAGGGATTTCCTTCTTCCTCAGCATAGGCCTTTGGCAATACCTCCTGTATTAGACATTGTTGATGTGTTTTCGGAATCAAGCATGGCTCCTGATTCCCTACCTCCGCTCCTAGTAAGCCAGACCGATGTCACAGGTTTCCTGACTCCCAGAAATTTCTATTCAAAAATCTCAGTGTCCCAAAGGTGCAAAGGCCTCTACAGCCAAAAATCCTACCCCCTCTGATAGAGATTCCAGGGCACTGGATAGATGGGGAAAGAAGGTTTATACGTTTGCAACCTTGGCAAACGGGCCTTAAAATACCAGTTTCATATGCTTAAATATCAACCGCATGTTAAGGGCTTATTGAAACAGAAAATGATGTTGATTTCTGATTGTGTGGAAAATAAAGAATTACAGGAATTATTGCATGCAGCAGAACAGGTTGGAATGCATACTTTACAATGTGGTTTTGATTCCTTGGAGGCCTCTTGCAGGGCCGCAGTTACTAGATTTGTAATTAGAAGGCATGCCTGGCTCGAGGAGTAAAATCTGCCTGATCATGTTAAAGCTAAATTGTTGAATGCCCCTTTACAGCATGATACTCTGGTAATAAGGCAGAAGAGGTTTTAAAGAAAATGGAAGACAAAGCTAAATCTATGCAAATGGTAAAAGATTTCTTACAAGTGCAGCCACCCAGGTTCAGTAGGCACTGGCCTACTAAAAATTGGTCCTGTCCTGTGTCCAACAGAGCCTCTCAAGGCAATTCCAGGTGCCCAAAGGGCTCAGGATACCATTCACAGGGTTCTTACAGGTCAAAGCAGTGGGCTGCCTCCACCTCCAAATCTGGAGGAAACAAAGCACAACCCTACAGTAAGCAGATGTCCTTCATGGATGCATCTGCAGTCATAACAAGTGGGTTGTCCTGTCGTCAGGCAGCCCTTCAGTCGGCCGGATTCCAAAGTCCGGGTCCGGCTTCGGCTGATGTCGCACTCCACCCGACGTCATCTCTGTTGGTCTTCGGGTATAAAGGCATCAGCCGACGCCATTTTCCTCAGTCTTTCTTGCCGTGGCGCCAAGCAGAAGCTGTTCGCAAGTGCCGGTCGGTCGGATCCAGAGATTACTTCTACCGAATACTACTTGAAGACTTCTAAAGCTAAGTACCCCGTTGGGGACTCTTTCTTGCCTCAGCCGATGTCAGAAAAAGTTAACAATTGTTTAACCTGTGGGAAACAAATACCTCATAAAGATTTCCACTCTTACTGTCTGCCTTGTTTAGGCCCAGCCCACGACGTAGCAGCCTGTTCGGCCTGTGCTTTCAACCGACGAACGCTTAGGCGTCGCTCGGAGTTTGCAGAACAGTTTTTCGGTTCTGATTTTGCGACATTATGCCGCCGGATCCTCCGACTACCCAATCTACCAAAAACAAAGATAAAGACCGACACTCGCGGTTTCGGCCAAACCATGGTCAAGCAACATGAGTGTCTCGGTTTCGGCCGAAACCGAGAAAACTGAACAAAGTACAGCTGAACCTATTCCTACAACTGAGGCCCCTGCTACAACTCTTGAATCGACCTCAGAAATTTTACCCACTACGGTGGTTGACTTATCAGACACCATCCCCTTGGATGTCTCTACCCCAGCACGTGGTGCTGCTAGGCCTCCAGCAGCCATGTCCATTAAGGCCTTCGCCAGGGCTAAAGCAGCCAAGACTACTAAAACAGTGCCTGTTAAACCCCCCACATCCAGGCCCTCTTCTCAAATGCTTACTTTGGCAGAAGATTTAATTTCTTTAATTAGAGGATCTCAATCTCACCCAGACAGGGCCTCTCAGCCCCCAGAGAAGAGACCTAGGCAGAGCCCCTGAGCCAGTGTCCTCTGATGATTCTGCTGATGAATCAGACATAACTGACCAGCCAGAGGCTCCCTTCTCCAATTTTGAAGATTCTGATGCTGAAGAATCCATTCCAGCTGCTTCCCCACCAGAAGAATTCTCCTTTGGGGAAACCTTGCATGCCATGCGAGAACAGTTCCAATGGCAGCAACAGGATTTTTCAGACTCCAGAAAAAGATTTAGGACCTTTCTGCACCTCCCACAGCACAGGCCCTTAGCTATACCTCCTGTTCTCTCTGTGGTGGATGATGCTTTCAATGATGTTTGCTCCGCCTCCAGATTCTTTACCCGCAGCCCCTGCCAAACCAGACAGATTTTACAGGGTGCCAGATACTCATCATCACCTTTACAAGGCTCCACTTGCAGACCCAGAAACTATATCCCAGGGTCCCAAGGCAGTAGCACACTATAGCTAAAAACCCTATTCCTTCTGAAAGGGAAGCAAGGTCATTAGACAGATGGGGTAAAAAGGTCTACACTTCAGCTACTCTCTCAGCTAGAGCTTTAAACTGTCAGTTTCACATGATACAATACCAAGAGTTTATGCTTGATCAGTTAACTAAAAAACCAACCACTGATGAATCTCTTGATAAGAAATATGTATTAGAAATGGTAAATAACACACAACAGGTTAGCAACCATTCCTTAAAATGTGGCTATGATGCACTGGAGGCTTCATTTAGATCAGCCATGACAGGCACAGTGATAAGAAGGCATGCATGGCTAAAGGAACAAGCTTTACCGGATCATGTGAAAGCTAAGTTGCTAGATGCTCCTATGGACAAGACAAGTTTGTTTGGTACACCTGCCCAGCAGGTTATGAAGAAAATGGAAGAAAAGGCAAAATCTGTTCAAACTGTTAAAGATTTCTTGCAGGTTCAACCCCAAGGTTTAGCAGGAACTGGCTCACAAAATTGGTCCTTTCCTGACTCCACAAAATTTCAAAGGGGCAGGAATAGACGCTCCAGAGGCAGAAACCAATCCAGAGGAGGTGCCTACAGAGGAAGACAGTGGCAAGGTAACAACAGAGGCACAGACACAGCCACTGCCACTACATCAGCACAACCACAGTGACTTAACCCTAAATCCTACCAGGGAACAAATAGCAGCTCCTCTAGGCGGAAAGTTAACCTTATTTTCAAAGAACTGGCACTACATAACAAAAGACAAGTGGATTTTACAAACCATAGATCAAGGTTACCGGTTTCACTTCCACACTTTACCAGTCAAAAGAGGAATGCCAAATCTACCTCCAAATCAAAAAACAGAAGCTCTACACCAGATAATGGAGTTAGCAAACATGAGAGCTGTGGAAAGAGTGCCAACAGCAGAGCAAGGAAAGGGTTCTATTCCAGACTATTCCTAGTTCCAAGAAAGGAAAAGTTGGAGACCAATTCTAACCTGTCCACCTTAAATACATACATCATTGTCCCAAAATTCAAAATGCTGACCCTCCAGCAACTTCTTCCCATGCTGGGCAAGGAGTCTTGGCTGGTAACTCTAGATCTCAAGGAGGCATACCTGCACGTCCCATTCGACCAATCTGCAGAAGATACCTCAGATTTCTTGCAGGATCAGAGCACTATCAATTCTCAGCATTGCCCTTTGGCTTATCTACTGCCCAGAGTATTCACAAAATGCCTGGCATCAGTAATCGCCATTGCAGACTTCAGGGAATTCAAATTTACCCATACCTGGACGACTGCCTGCTACAAGGGGACAACAAAGCAAGCTGACAACAGATTTACAAAGGGTCATTTACTTGCTACAAGCACTGGATACACAGTCAATTTACAAAGTCAAGGCTGATACCATCCCAAACAAGGACATTCTTGGGCTGGAATTGGACACAGTAAAACAAATGGCATTCCTGACTACAGAAAACAAAAAGAACTTCCTCTTTACTTCTTGGCACTAACAAAACTGAACAAGTTAACAGCAAGAAAAGTACTGCAGGCCTTGGGCTTCATGGCATCATGCATAATCTTGGTTCCATTTGCCAGACTACATATGAGAAAACTACAGTGGTACCTAAAGAATTTATGGTCCCAACACAGACACAGTCTAGAAACAGAAATCCCACTAATTCCATGCTTAAATAGGAGTTCCTATGGTGGGCTCAGGCATGCCAGTCAAACCCAGGCCTACCCTTTCGCAGATGTCAAGCAAGCCAGACCATCACAACAGACGCTCCAGACCTAGGATGGGGGGCCCACATGCTGGACAAATGCGTGCAAGGATTGTGGACACAGGATCAACTTCAACTGCACATCAACCTAAAAGAAATGCTGGCAGTACAACTGGCAATCCAAAAGTTCAAACCATTTCTCAAAGAGGGCCAGTTGATGATAAGGACAGACAACACCACAGTCATGTGGTACATCAACAAACAGGGAGGCACTCATTCATACCCCTATGCAGAATGACCTTGGAGCTGTGGACCTGGCACTCAGCTACAACATACAGTTACAGGCAATATTTGTACCAGGGAAAGACAATACTCTAGCAGACATATTAAGCAGAACCACTTCGGATGCCCACGAATGGAAGCTTCACCGGACATCTTCAAGACCATCTCAAAGAAATGGGGAATGCCACAGATAGACCTATTCGCATCACCTCTCAATCACCAGCTCAAAAATACTGCAGAAGGAGATTCCACCCATTAGCATGGAAAGTGGATTTTCTCTCGTTCAACAGGAAAGGCCTAACAGCATATGCACTCCCACCTCTTCCTTTGATACACAAGGTACTACTGAAAATCAAGGAAGAACGCCCAAGGATAATCCTGATAGCTCCAAACTGGCCAAGACAACACTGGTACCCACTACTGAGGAGCATGTCTCGAACAATATGTGGACAATTCCCTGATGCCTTTGATGTTAACGCAGAACAACTACAGCATCATACATCCAAACCTAAAACCTTGCAACTGACTGCATGGAACATCACATAACAGCAGCTAATCCAGAACTTTCCCAAAGAGTTAAAGACATTATTCTTGAAGCACGCAGACCTTCAACAAGAAGGAACTATGCTGGAAAATGGAAAGGTTTGTAATCTGGAGTACGGAAAGAGGAAAAGATGTGTCAAACATAGATATGCCTAACATTCTGGAGTATCTGGTCGAACTTCTTCATTCAGGCCTGTCCTACTCCTCCATCAAGATACATGCATCAGCTATTTCAGCAGAATACAGCTTTGATCCACCTGTTTTTTCGACCCTTTGCTCAGGCAGTTCCTCAGAGGAATCAAGAATGTAAAACCTCCAAGGAAACCACCATTACCAGCTTGGGATTTAAACTTTGTGCTAGAAAAGTTGACACTATCACCCTTTGAACCAGCAGCAACAGCAGACCCACAACACCTGTCATGGAAAACTGCTTTCCTACTGGCAATTACTTCAGCAAGGAGGGTTTCAGAACTACAGGCCTTAATGGCAGTGCAACCCTTCCTAATCTTCCACCAAGACAGAGTGTCCATGAGGACTAATCCTACATTTATGCCCAAGGTGGTATCCAGAGTGTCTTTAAACCAGGCAATCCACCTACCTACCTTCTTTCCCAACCCACAAACCAGAGGGAAAGAATACTGCATACCTTGGATGTACATAGACAGCTACGCTACTACTTGGATAGAACAAAAATAGCAGAAAGACTGACCAACTTTTGTAGCCTATGCAACAGGAAGGAAGGAAAAGCTATTTCCAAACAGACAATCTCCAAATGGATAGGAAATTGCATAATTCTGTTACTCCTTCCATGGAAAACCAATTCCACAGAACATAAGACCTCATTCTACAAGGGCAACAGCCACTACCACAGCCTTCTTACGAGGAGTGGCAACCAAAGACATTATTGAGGCGGCTACTTGGACCGCCGTGCATACATTTGCCAAGCATTATAATTTGCCTCTATATTCCAGATCCCGAGCAGGGTTTGCCACTGCTGTACTGCAAGGGATCCTAAACACACCATAATCTACTTTATCCTCCTCCCTAGTTGGCTATGGTATTCTACCCATTTTGTTATGACTGCAGATGCATCCATGAAGGACATAGTACAGTTTTGTACCTACCATAAATGTAGATGTCCGAACTGGATAGCATCTGCAGTCAGGATTACCTCCTCCTTCCCTCTGTGGTACTCCTAGGGTGTTTACCTTCTAATAGCTAGCTGTTGGGGAGTCTTTATGGTGTATTTGTTGTATATATGTACATACATGCTTATTGTTGTGTTTACCTCTATCTATTTGGAAACATTGGCATCTATCCAAATTTTAGCCTGCAAGAGGGCTACTGGCATCTGGGGCAAGAAACACTGAGGAAAATGGCGTCGGCTGATGCCTTTATACCCGAAGACCAACAGAGATGACGCGGTGGAGTGCGACATCAGTCAAGCCGGACCCGGACTTTGGAACTGCCGACTGAAGGGCTGCCTGACGACAGGACAACCCACTTGTTATGACTGCAGATGCTATCCAGTTCGGACATCTACATTTATGGTAGGTACAAAACTACTTTTCAGTGACTTTCCTCTTCCTTCACCGAGCACTTATCTTTTGGCAGCCCCTGGGGGCGAAATTAGCACTTCATGCTCAAAATTGGAAGTTAATTACCCAGGACAAGTGGGTATTAACCATAGTATCCCAGGGGTACAAATTTCATTTCCATACTTTGCTAATTCCAAACGGTTGGCTAGATCTGCCACAAAACCAGTGGGCAGAGGCTCAGAATCCAGTTGCGTCCCTCATGGATATGAGGGCTATTCAGCCAGTACCAGAACAGGAAAAAGGACAAGGTTTTTATTCAAGACTTTTCCTGGTACCCAGAAAAGACAATACCTGGCATCCAATACTGGACTTATCAATTTTGAACACGTTCCTGGACATTCCGAAATTCAAAATGCTGACTTTATATCAGCTACTGCCTATGCTGGGCAGGGACGCTTGGTTAGTGACTCTAGACTTGAGGCATACCTGCACATCTCAATTAGGGAATCGTGCAGAGGATACCTCCGCTTCAAGGCAGGTTTTTTGCATTATTTTTATTTATTTATTTTATTTTACATTTGTTGACCGGGCTAGTCCAGCTGGATAATTTCCATTTTCAGTGGAGGCCCTAGGAGAAAAGCTCCACAGATTAAAACAAGGTTATAGAAATTAAACATTTACAATAAATGCCTGTGACACAGACAGTGAGCAACAATGCATACATATTAGTCTAGATCAAGTAATAAAAAACACATAGTGCTATCTACGTGTTGAGAAAGGCATTAATTCTTTACAGTACAATTATGTGAGGATGAGGTATTACATATTTTAAATTGTATATACATACTAGTAAAAGACATTGTTTGTACCCTATTTTTTTTTTTTTTTTTTTAATATGAGAACAGTAGTAACAGTACAGTCATTTGTGATCACAGAGAAAGATTGCAGTTTTGAAATAAGGAAATATGATAGTAGAATGAAGATAGTAGATTAGTCTGATTGGTACAAGAGCAGAGCCAGTTGTTCAGATGAAAAAGAAGTTGTTTTTTAAAAAGATGAAAGGAGCCTAGAGAGGTAATGTGTGAGGGGAGGTTATTCCATATTTTGCCTACTGAGTTGGAGAAAAGACAGTTACCTGCAGAATTTGTAATTCTAGTTGTGTTGACTTGTAGCTTTTCATGGAGCGCAGCTGTTTCCAAGTTATTATAGGGTCAAGAGGTTACTAAGAGCAGGTGTCTTTGATGGTTGATATAGAATGTTATGTGTTATTAAGAGTTGTTGATAGATAAGTTTGTTAGAAGTTCCAACCAGTGTAAGTGTTTTAAGTTTAGACAGTGGTGAGTTCTATACTGAATGCTGTGGCAAAACGAGCTATATTATGGTAGGATGTCGTCAGTTTCCTAAGGTTGCTTTTAGAGAGATTAGTGTAAATAGAGGAAGCATATAGTAGGGTAGAGATAAGATGTGATTGTGCTAAGGTGGTCCGTGCTTCTGGTGTAAGGAAGGGTTTAATTCTGTACAGTGAACCAATTTTTTTATTAACTGCTTTTATAGTGTTATTGATGTGATAATCATAGTTAAGATTATTATCAATAGTAACACCAAGCAGTTTGGTAGTAGAGTCGGAGGAGATGAGGGAATTATCACTTGCAGTGATAGTGAAGTTTAGTTGAGAAGATTTGTGGGTAGGTGAGAATAGTAATAGTTTTGTTTTCTTGGGGTTGAGGAGAAGACATCTTTTTGAGAACCACTGTTCGACGGTAGAAAAGGTAGATTGTGTCAGTGACTGGAGTTCAGTTTGAGTGGAAGCTGTGCAAATAATGGTAGAATCATCTGCATATTGTATACAGGTAGTGCTTTGGATAGATGATTGGAGATCATTAATAAAGATAGAGAATAAGAGTGGGCCTAGTATAGATCCTTGATATAGTATAGATCCTTCTCTGCCCTGCCCTTTGGCTTATCTACTGCGCCCAGGGTCTTAGCAAAGTGCCTGGCACCAGTAATTGCATTTTGCAGACAAAGAAGCATACACATTTATCCTTACTTGGATGACTGTCTCATTCAAGCAGAGAACAAGGACATTCTTTTTCAACATCTGGCGTTTGTAAAAAGGCTTCTAACATGCTTAGGGTATACAATAAACGAAAAGAAATCCCAACTGGTACCCTCTCAAACAATTACATTCCTGGGTGCAAGCTTGAATACAACTTCCCAGATGGCTTACCTTACGCCAGACAATCAAAGGCAGCTGACAACATACTTCAAACAGATGGCAACAAAAACCTAGTTATCTGCAAGACAAATTCTGCAGGCTTTGGGGTTCATGGCATCCTGCATTCTACTAATTCCATATGCAAGACTGCATATGAGGAAACTTCAATGCTACCTAAAAAGTTTATGGAGTCAGCATTGTCACAGTCTGGAAACGATGATTCCTCTCATTCCCTGCCTGCAACAGGAGTTTCTTTGGTGGGCAGAGCCATGTCACCAAAACAAGGGACTGTCATTCTTACTCTACCCCCTGCCACCCAAACCCTAACTACAGACGCATCAGACTATGCTTGGGGGCCCCACCTGGTGGGGAGATGCATTCAGGGCATATGGAGCCCAAAACAAATGCATCTGCATATCAACCAGAAAGAGATGATAGCTGTTCAGAATGCTCTGACAGCCATCAAGGACTTACTTCATCCAGGACAACTACTGATAAAGACGGACAACACCACGGTTATATGGTACATAAACAAGCAGGGGACTACACATTCCTACCCTGTTTGCAGACTAGCCATGGCATTGTGGAACACAGCTTTGACTTACTAAGTACATCTTCAAGCTCAATTCCTGCCAGGAAAATAAAATACTCTGGCAGATGACCAAAGCAGAAATCTCTTGGACCTACACGAGTGGAAACTGGATCCACAAATCTTCAGCATGGTAACATAGAAATGGGGGAGCCCCAGACATAGATCTATTTGCCTCTCCCCAAAATTATCAACTGGACAAATTCTGCACAAGGACTTATCACAGACAAGCATGGAAAGTGGATGCCCTATCCTTCAGTTGGAAAATCCTTTCAGTCTATGCCTTTTCCCCCCTCTGCCTCTTCTCTCCAAGGTATTATTAAAGGTCAGACAGCAAAAAACAAAAATGATCCTGATTGCTCCGGACTGGCCTCGCCAGCACTGGTACCCAGTTCTAAGGAATATCTCTCAACTCCCTCCTTGGTACTTGCCTCAAATACCTCATCTACTGTCTCAGCAGAACAATCAAATTTTGCACACTCAGCTCCAAACTTTGAACCTTGCAGCATGGCTGATCATTTAATTATTCAAACAACACCTCTCAGTAAATCTGTGGTGGATGTCATTTTGGAAGCTAGAAGGCCTAGTATTAGAAAATCTTATGGTGATAAATGAAAGAGATTCTATGCTTGGAACCAAGCACACGGAACGGACACAGCAAAACCAAATATCCCTCAGATTTTACAGTACTTGACTGAGATGCTTGACATGGGCCTATCTTTTTCTTCAGTAAAAATCCATGCCTCTGCCATCTCGGCTCATTACAACACGGAGCCTCCCCTCTTTTCTCATCCTCTGCTAAAACAGTATCTTAGAGGGGCCAACAATTTAAGGCCTCCCAGAAGATCACCAAGTCCTGTATGGGACCTTAATTTTGTGCTGGAAAAACTCATCCTGCCTTCTTTTGAACCAGCAGCTACTGCGGATATAAAATTTTTATCTTGAAAAACAGCTTTCCTCTTGGCAATCACTTCAGCAAGAAGGGTTTCAGAACTACAGGCTCTCATGGCTGTGGAGCCTTTTATTACATTTTACATGGACAGGATGTCCCTCAAAACCAATTCTTCCTTTATGCCTAAGGTGGTAACCAGTGTGACTCTTAAACAAACCATTCACCTGCCAATATTTTACCCAAATCCGCGGAACAAGGGGGAGCAAATTCTGCATTCATTGGACGTACACAGACAAGTAAGAATGTTCATCGTGTTACACTGCTGCAGTTATTACACTTGGTTATCCTGCTGTCAGGCGGTCCCACAGTCGGCCAGAGTTCCAAAGTCTTGGTCCGGCGTCGGTTGCTGTCGCCTCCTTTTTGACGTCAGTGCGATAGGGGTATAAAAGATGCAGCCGATGCCATTTTCTTCAGTCTTTCTTGCTGCGTGGTGCCCAAAGCAGAAGCAGTTCACAAGTGCTGGTTGGCGGACTCCTGAGATTTTCATTCCGAATCCAGAACCGAAGTCTTCTAAAAGCTTGGCACCCGCTAGAAACTTTTTCTTGCCTCAGACCGATGTCAGTAAAAGTTAATAATTGTATTTCTTGTGGGAAGCAAATACCTCATAAGGATTTCCACTCCTATTGTATTCCATGCCTAGGCCCTGACCACGACGTCACTGGTTGTCGGTTTTGTGCTAGGTTTAACAAGCGCACTGTTAAACGTCGGTTTGATTTTGCCCGACATTATTTTGCTAGAAAATTCAATTGCACCATGCCGTCGGAAATTCCGACGACCGCAATGCATAAAAAGCGCAAGGATAAGGACAGGCATCCAAGGCCCAAAACGGATGACGAGACCTCTTCTAGGCCAGTCGCCAGTTCTCCGGTTTTCAACGAGGTGCCTATGCAGCCCCTGACGACCGCTTCCACAGACCGCCTCCGACTCCCACGTGGAGCTGGCTGGGCCTTCGGATGCACTAGGCCTTCAGTTCACCGATACTAAATCTACAGAGGAAACCGAAGTAGCTGAGCAATCCACAGCTACAGAGGGTGTTTTTAGGCCTACCCAGTTAACTATTAAACCCTCTGTTAAGTCTAAGCCCCCTTTAAAGGCTAAGAAACACACAACTCTCTCCAGGACAGGCTTCCATGCCTAAGAAACAAATGCTAAAAATGGCCGAAGACCCTGACCAGGGGGTCCCATCCCCCTCCTGATAAAAGACCCAGGAAGGATGCAGACTATGAATCTTCTGACCAGGTGTCCATTTCTTCTGACACTTCCTCGGACCTAGGATATTCTTTACCCCCTTATGAGTATTCTGATGCTGAGGAATCAATCCCATCAG
>NC_056737.1:1340804076-1340809076 GCF_019279795.1 Protopterus annectens
AGGGGTTGGGTGGTTCACACAGCCTATCCAGATCTCGCCAAGGCATTCAATACCATCCCCCACTCTGGAATTATAGATAAGCTCACTAAACTAGGTATAAATCCCTATGTCACAAGATGGGTTGCCAACTGGCTCACTGATAGAACCCACACTGTGAAAGTAGCAGACTCCAAATCCGACTTCAGACCAGTGACAAGTGGAGTACCACAAGGTTCAGTCCTGGGTCCTCTCCTGTTTGGTATCTACTTCTCTAAAGTACAGGCTAACACAGAAGGTCTTTGGCTAACTAAATTCGCAGATGACTGCAAACTTGGAGCCATAATCGAAACTCCTAATGATGTGGACATCCTACAAAAGGGCCTCACTGAGACAGATGCCTGGTGTCAAAGCCATGACCTCAAGCTCAATGCCAAAAAGTGCATTGTCATCCCCTTTAGTAAAAACTTTGTACCCATGAACTACAACATAGGCGGTAGAATACTTAACACTGAAAGTGTGATAAGAGACCTTGGGACACAGGTGGACAGTAGTCTCTCCTTTGATAATCACATTGCCACAGTAGTCAAGAAATCCTTCTATGTGGCACACCTCATCACAAAAGGTTTCTCATCCAGAAAAAAGAGGTCAGTGTTCCCCTCTACTCATCACTCATTAGACCCATTATAGAGTACAATGCCCCTTTTGGTATTTGCCTCACAAGACATCTACAACAACTGGAAAGGCCGCAGAAATACCTCACAAAGAGGATTACCGGCCTCAAACAGATGCCCTCACGACCCGCCTCAAAACTCCAGCTTTACTCCATCACATATCACCTACTCAGAGGTGATCTCTGCCTAACATACAAAGCTATGTCAAACCCAGAGCTGTTGGACATGCTCCTCTTAAAGAAATCCCAATCCCTCCGAGCTACACCTTCTAGGGACCTAAACCTTGTCACCACAATAAACAGAACATGCCGGAGGGATAGATTACCATCCCAGAGACTTCCCATACTCTGGAATAAACTACCTATCTATATCAAACAAAGCTCCTCATTAGCACTCTTCAAGAAAAATCTTATTGGATGGGAAATAGGAAATTCACCCAGGGGATCACCAGTGTGGCTCGACAGTGGCACAGGAAAATAATTTTCTTGGGTGGCAAAAGCCAGGGTACCTTTTTGGCTGGGCTTGTATAGGCCCCAGAGCTGATAGCCTAGTACCTACCTATGAACCTTTGAACCAATACTCTACAAAACTGAATTACTGGTTACCCAACTAGATACCAAACCACCCTCACCAAGTAATACTGAAATCTTAATCACCAAGCTACAGTTTAATACAAAAAAATCCATTTACATACTCTGCTGTTATATCCCCCCAGGCAATAATATTAATATCCTTGAAAATATACTGAGCTGGCTCTCCACTTTCTAGCAGATTTTAATATTGATTGGAATTGCTGCATTTCTCCCAAACCAACCTCTCACATAAACCTTTATGGTTTCAATCAAACCATTACCTCCCTTACTAGAATTAATAAATCCAGCTTCAAACAGAGCACCCTCAATTGGATTTTAGTCAATAGTAATCCCCTGGCTTATACCACTGGCTTTCTAACTGATGATATCAGCGACCACTTACCCACTTATATTACCAGACAAAAAAACCCTATCCCCAACCATACAATTTTCAGAACAAACAGGAATAAGAAATGTTTCAACCAAACAAACTTCCAAATAGAGCTCAAAGCTTGCAGTTGGTCTCCCCTAAAATACTTACCTCTTGAGGAGGCAGTTTCCTACTTCAACAATAAATTCCTGCAAATTCTTAGCCACCATGCCCCCACTCGGTCTATTAAAACCAGAGCAAAACCTGCTCCATGGCTAACCAAAGAGACCAAGCAAAAAAATGATACAGAGAAATAGAACATGGACTAAATGGTGTATCTCTAAAAACATGTTTGACCACCAAACCTTTAAGCAGCTTACAAATTAAACAAAGAAATTAATACTCCTAGACAAGAAAAATTATTACTTGAAATTCCAACATGCTCAACACCAAAACCCTTAGAAATTCTGGTCAGGTATCAACAAATTACTACATCCAGGAAATTCTAAAACACCTACTCCTTCCAACCTCACTCAGAGTACACCCAACCAGATTGCTGACACTTTCAACAAATTCTTTTCTGACACTGTCACATCCCTAGCCAAGCCTTGTCACCTGCTGCCACCCAGGAACTTTACTCCCTGACCAATAAACCCCCCACTTTCAAATTGCAGCCAGTCTCAACATGTCTCATCCACACCCTACTTATGAAACGTAAACCATGTACACCCTCAGCTGACCTCCTCCCAGCTGAGTATCTGCAAATTGCAGTTGGAGTACTTGCCTATCCTGTCTCCATTTTAATAAAATGAACCATAACTGAAGGCTTTATCCCATCCCTCTGGAAAGTCTCTCATATCATTCCTCTACATAAGGGGGGTAACTCTAATGAACTCTCTAACTTCCGTTCCATAGCCCTACTTTCTCCATTAGCTAAACTCATGGAAAGATGCATTCATCGGCAAATGCTCGACCATCTTCTCCAAAACAATCTCCTAGCAGACTGCCAACACGGTTTTAGACCGTATCACAGCACAACTACTACACTCTTATCATTCACAGACCACATTAATAAAAATCATAATAACAACGTGCTGTCCTCAGCTCTCTTCTTAGACCTCTCCAAGGCCTTTGGTATGGTTAACCATAAACTCTTACTAAACATCCTTAAATATCTGGCATTAAACTCCCAGGCAATCCAGTGGTTCAATTCCTACTTAGAAAATAGACAGCAGGCAGTTTTTTGGGACAATCACATATCCTCTCAGCTTCCTATTAAAATTGGAGTCCCACAAGGTTCCATTCTTGGACCAGTCCTCTTCTCTGTATGTATTAATGATCTAAATATGTCCCTTCCACAAACCACCTGCATTCAATATGCAGATGACTCAACACTGATATGTTCAGCACCATCCCCAGCTGAGCTACAGACTAATACCCAAAAAGTATTTACAGCAGCTGAAAACTGGTCCTATTAATACTGTCTCCTTCTTAACCCCAAAAAACTAAATTAATACTATTCACACCTACACAGAAATCCTCTACTTTAGACTTCAATATAGCATCTAAAAATGGGACAATAATATCCCGTGACTCTACCACCAAACTTCTAGGTGTCACAATAGATCATAATCTTAACTTCGATTCTCATATTAACTTAACCATCAAGTCATGTAAAATCAAAGAAAGCACGATCGCTAAAACATCGTGTATGTTAGTTTCGTTTACTGACAATGTAAACTTCTTCAGACAATTCATGTACAAAAAACAGTCCTTAAATAATGTAATGACATCATTTCCTAAAGCTGCCTTACTCATTTTGTAATAGAACGTAATTAGAAAAAAGAAAACAATCATATGACTATATTATTAAATTAATAAACTATATAAAATATATAAAACAATATAAGTTGTTTAACCTATCTAAGTAAAGCTTTCAATTTCAGAATACTTTTGATAGAAATTAAATCATTGAGACCTGGCGGAACTGAAGCATTGAATTTCAATTGTCATAAAACTTCTTTTTCTTCGAGTCCCAAACTAATAGGTCCCCCACTTTCATTGTCAGGTACTTTTTCAATAACCATAAATAGAAATTTATGCTCAAGATTTAATAGAGTATGTCTAGCTAGGGCGTTGGTAGAATTCCCTTTGCTAATTGCATAGATAGACCATTGAAGAATAGAATTTATGAACATTATTATGCAATTAGCAAAGGGAATTCTACCAACGCCCTAGCCAGACATACTCTATTAAATCCTGAGCATAAATTTCTATTTATGGTTATTGAAAAAGTACCTGACAATGAAAGAGGGGGACCTATTAGTTTGGGACTCGAAGAAAAATAAGTTTTATGGCAACTGAAATTCAATGCTTCAGTTCCGCCAGTCTCAATGATGTAATTTCTATGAAAAGTATTCTGAAATTGAAAGCTTTACTTAGATAGGTTAAACAACATATTGTTTTATATATTTTATATAGTTTATTCATTTAATAATATAGTCATATGATTGTTTTACGTTTTTTGTAATTTACGTTTTATTACTTTAAAATGAGGTAAGGCAGCTTTAGGAAATGATGTCATTTTTTAAAATTATTTAAGGACTGATTTTTTGTACATTGATTGTCTGAAGAAGTTTACACATTGTCAGTAAACAAAAGCTCTAATATACTTTTTGGTGTTTCAGCATCGTGCTTTTCTTTTTTATTTTACAAGTTTTGTGAATACTAAGTTTGCTTGTTTGTTTAACCATCAAGTCAGTCAATAGAAAACTTGGATCTCTATATAGGCTTAAACCCTTCCTCACTGCATCAGCTAGAACTACTACCGCACAAACACACCTGCTCTCTACCCTTTTCTATGCCTCACCAATTTTTACCAACTTATCTAAATCTAATACCAATAAACTGGCGACTTCATACAACAACATTGCCAGATTTGCCACAGGAGCTCCTTTTCGCACCCACCGTTGCGTAAATCTTAAACAACTTGGTTGGCTGGAATTACAAAATTAACTGTTGCTACAGCAACTTAGCATCACCCACAAAATCTTCTATCATCCCATGAATACTATCATACTCTGCACTCGTATTAGCCCTTATAAAAATCTCTCTTCCTTGCGTTCAGCCACCAAGCTCCTAGCAGCCTCCCATAAATCCCAAAACAAAGCTGGGGACTGTTTGTTCTCCAACTCTATTGGTCCTAATTGGAACAAGCTTCCAAGTGAACTTACAGCACTGGCCTCCAGACCCCTTTTCAAGAAGCATCTAAAAACCTTCTTTAATTCCCAGTGGCTCTGCCCTTGTACTAACCCTGACTGACACTTTTATTGCCTCCTGTCTCACAACTGTTCTTTTGAGTAAAACTCCTACTATGTATGCTGTTCTTTAGTTGATGGAAAAAAAAAA
>NC_056737.1:1340819076-1340828020 GCF_019279795.1 Protopterus annectens
AAGGCATACAACCAGACACAGCCATAGACCGTTGTACTGCATATAATATACTCAGGTTACAAATCGGCAGTGTTTCTTCCTGTCAATTTTTTTAATTTCTTTTTTACTGAGAGCATATATTAAAAACCAAACCTCAGCTATCCTGACAAAATGATGAGATTTAGACTAAAAGTCTGCGATGGCTGTTTGATAGCAATTTTAGTTCCTAGGCAAACAGTAGACACTGATATTACTGCTTTTTATGTTAAGCAGATGAACAGCAAAAACTACTAGTTTAAAGAAAGCTAAATGTTCTGAGCATAAATGCTTAGCAAGAAATTCTGATACCACTATAAAAAAGGCAGAAGTGGCAGGCAGGCAAGGAGGCCAAAACAACTGCAAATTTGCAATGTCAGATGAAATATTTGGTTTTGTTAAATGTTTTAATTACAGAACGGATTTCCCCTTATTAAAGTATTCCTAGGGTATCTTTTGTAATAAAAAAAATCAGAAGTCATCCTTTGGCTTCATTCTTTGTATTAAAAGTATGGACATCCAAACGTACCAGCAGATCCTGTACCTATTTGGCCAGGCACTTTACTTTCCCTGTATCAGCATGGTTGACCCCTTCTTACTTTAAGCATGATAGGCCACTCACCAAGCCTACATGCATATAGGAGTTAGCAACCATGAATCTATTAAAGTAAGCAAGTTAAACAATCAACTATGATTTTTGACACTATACAGTACTTAAAAACATATCAGTGAGTGGATCACTAAATGCAAATGATACAAAAACTTGAAGCAGGCATATTACAAACAATGCAAGGCTATTTAAAAGTAAGTACTCGTAATTACAATGCTACAATTAAATCTCAAATATACAAAGAAATGTAAATTGCATCAGAATTAAATGGCAAGTCCAACCCAAGCTTCTAATAATCGTGAAAAAGGTAATAATAGTGTACAAATCTGTTACTCAGGTTACAAGTCCAAATGGCCAAAACGTCCCAATTCCTCCACTGCCAAGAGTGATGAAAAGATAAACTATAACTGTCAAGAGATGCCAGACTAACAGAAAGACACCATCCAGCATGACCCTTTGTCCTAGACAATATCCAAACTTTTGTTTCTAAAGGAACTTCACAAGTAAGAGCATCCATACCTCTCGATCTGATAACACTGAAAATAGGTACAAAGACTCTTGAAAAGTACATACATATATACAGCCAGAAATATGGGCATTAATTATCATACATTTTCCATATTGAATAGGACATAACTCTTCCCATCTACAGTAGGATTGTGGGATACTTCTTAGAAATGCAAAACAAAAAAAGAGTAATAAAAATGATGCAAAGATATAAGCATATTACCAAAGTCACGGTGCAAATTCCATAGAATTTAATGGATGATGTTGCAAAAACGTACCTCACAAAATGAAAATGAGAGATGTAACATGGGCTTTTTTAATTGTTGGTCCCACCAGTATGTTGGTCATCTAATGTGTTTTCCTGTGTTCTAAAGAGCTGGAAAACCTTGTGTGACAATGGGGTGAAGGATTCCGAAAATTGTGTTAAGGGGAAGGTCAAGTGTGAAAACAGGAATATACCTCCAAAAATAGAAACATCATCTGAAGAGGTAAATAAAGCCTAAAAATAGGTGCATGCCTCCAAAATAGGTTCAGATGAGGGGTCTGAGAACAGCATCTCTGGAAAATTACAGGAAAGCATCCATAGCCATTAGTAGACAACAGTTCACTTTTCCCATTTCCAAGTCTGGAACTCAAAAACAAGGGGAATCTCATTTTAGAAAGCATCCCCAACAACATTGGCAACAAATTACTGCAGCATCTCTAGAAAAAAGAGCAAAAACCACCATGATGCCAAGATGGCACAATACTATAGTAAAGCTACAGTGTATCAAATTGTAACAAGCTACAGCTGGAATGAAGAGAAAAGCAGAGGCAACATCGAAGTGGAAGTTACAGGACCACTCATGATGCAAAGCATTGCAGCATTCAAGACAGCGAACTGTTACAGGCAGCAGCCACCTGAAGGACAATGAAACAATTCAGCAGTCCATATAAATATGTCCACCAGCAGACATACAATTAAAAGGAGAAGCATTTATTTTCATCTGTAAATAGTAAAAACTCCCTCTGTCTTAGGACATGCACAAACGTGGCTTGCTATAGCATTTTAATGTGCAGTTACTTTCCAGACTTAGTGACTGTATACTAAAGTTTACTGTCCTTTCACTTCAAGAGCCTTTGTTTTATAATATTCTGTTGTACTTGTTTTAACCACTTCTGCCTGTTTTGTTCTTATTTAATTACACACTTTAATTCAACTTTCCACTGATTTATTTTACTTCTACTTCCTCCCTAAAACATGCATCTTTTCGTTCACCACCCTATCCATTACCTGTGCTACAAACGTATATTATTCTTTCCCCAATGTCCTTTCTCCTCCGCCTCCTCCTCACAGTTGTATCTGTTTTCTAGCTCTCACTTTCTGTCTGTATGTCCCCAAACTTACTGTTGGCCACCCTCTTACTCTTCCTCCGTCTTTATCAATAGAATTTTTAACCCATCTTTTTCAAATGGTCTTAATGTGTCTCTTCCCTGACTGCCTTTCCGCTTCTCCCACTTCCTTGTGCCATCCAACTCTTCTTCTTCCTAACACTATCTGTCCTGTGTTGGTACCAGATCCTGATGGGGACACCTCTCCATTCCATCATGCTGCTTAGTTTAGTGTGTTTCTTCACCTTTTCATCTTTTTTGTAAACTTTGGTAAGGGTGGAATGAACTCTAAAAGGTAACTCTGGTACTGGAAGAGGTGTTCTCTCATTATGTGGTACTGAGAAAGGTGTTCACTCATTATGTGGCACTGGGAAAGGTGTTCTCTCATTATGTGGTACTGAGAAAGGTGTTCACTCATTATGTGGCACTGGGAAAGGTGTTCTCTTATTATGTGGTACTGGGAAAGGTGCTTGCTCATTATGTGGTACTGGGAAAGGTGTTCTCTCATTATGTAGTACTAAGAAAGGTGTTCTCTCATAATGTGGTACAGGGAAAGGTGTTCACTCATTATGAGGTACTGGGAAAGGTGTTCTCTCATTATGTGGTACTGGGAAAGGTGTTCTCTCATTATGTGGTACTGGAAAAGATGTTTTCTTATTATGTGGTACTGGCAAATGTGTTCTCTCATTATGTGGTACTGGGAAAGGTGTTCACTCATTATGTGGTACTGGGAAAGGTGTTCTCTCATTATGTGGTACCGGGAAAGGTGTTCTCTCATTATGTGGTACTGGAAAAGATGTTTTCTTATTATGTGGTATTGGGAAAGGTGTTCTCTCATTATGTGGTACTGGCAAAGGTGTTCTCTCATTATGTGGTACTGGCAAAGGTGTTCTCTTATTATGTGGTACTGGGAAAGGTGTTCTCTCATTATGTGGTACTGGGAAAGGTGTTCCCTTATGTGGTACTGGGACAGGTGTTCTCTCATTATGTGGTACTGGGAAAGGTGTTCTCTTATTATGTGGTACTGGGTAAGGTGTTCTCTCATTATGTGGTACTGGGAAAGGTGTTTCCTTATTATGTGGTACTGGGACAGGTGTTCCCTCATTATGTGGTACTGGGAAAGGTGTTCCCTTATTATGTGGCACTAGGAAAGGTGTTCTCTCATTATGTGGTACTGGGAAAGGTGTTTCCTTATTATGTGGTACTGGGATAGGTGTTCTCTTATTATGTGGTACTGGGAAAGGTGTTCTCTCATTATGTGGTACTGGGAAAGGTGTTTCCTTATTATGTGGTACTGGGGCAGGTGTTCCCTCATTATGTGGTACTGGGAAAGGTGTTCCCTTATTATGTGGCACTGGGAAAGGTGTTCTCTCATTATTCTTCATTTTGATGATGGTGATGATGATGATGATAATGATGTTCCAAATCCTGGTCCTTTAGGTCAGGGACGCGCAACTGTTGTTTCATTTCCAAGCATAATATTGTCTCAATAAGCATTAAAGCAGACATCTAGAACTGTGACTTTTTAAATACAGCCCAGATATTGTTGGACTTTGAGAAACCTGGCTAAAATCTAATTACTACTGACTTTTGAGACCCTGTTTACACTGTTGTAACTTGTAAATGGCCAGACACTAAGAAATAGTTCAGAGTTATACTTTGGGTTAAAGTGATTTGAAATGTAAGTTGTATAATATTAAGTAATGTTACAGAAACCGCTACATCTTCTCACCTAAAGGGGACAATTTCTCTGTCATTTAAAACCCTACTTCACTGCATGGTGTAGGTCTACTTCTGTATAATTCCACAACTTTATTTTAATACTTTAGATTTTTTGTGCCACCTAGTTATCCCCTCATGGTGACAGAATGATACATAACCAAGACCTACCTATTACCTATGGGTTTAGTAGCATGCATGATTGGTTAATATGCTGCTATTGTTGCAATTTAACTTTCTTCTCTTCTTTGAGAAAAGGTGTCTTTGGATTGTTAAAAAAATTAAGTTACAGCCTGTTTCTGCTCAGTATTGATTTAAGAAGCTTATATTATTTTAATTTGTTACAATCATTTTATCTGGTAACATACTTCGGTATGAGTAGGTTGTAAATGATTTATTAATTATCACGTATTTGTCAATTTTCTTACTTGTTTTACATTGTGAACAAAGAATATCTTTCAGAAGTAGAATACAACAACTTTTTACAAACATTAAAATTAATCTAGTTTTAGCTCACTTTCTACTTATTTTAAAATATACCATAATAGTTAACTGACAGATTTGACAGCTACTGTTTTGAAAACAGTCTTGGTGAATTTTAGATCTGGTAATAATGTGAAACAATGTTTATAATACAATGTCTGGTAACAATGTGAAACAATGTTTATAATACAAGTAACTCTGGTAACAATGTGAAACAATGTTTATAATACAAGTAAGTTATGTTAAAATTCACCTACTTTAATCATTGACGATCTTAATAAGAATATACTTGGAAAGCTGTTCTTTCTCCTCATGCATAAATTACTCATGTTATAGCTTGATGTAATTTATAATTATTTAACAATTTTATGCTGATTGGTTCACAACTGATTATCACTTGGCTTTGTGTGTATATATATATATATATATATATATATATATATATATATATATATATATATATATATATATATATATTCTGTGTTTTTTAATCCTTCCTGGAAGGCTGTTCTTTCAAGGTGCGAAGGGAATAAACCAGTGTCCACAGGAAGTCTTGTTTATTTCATATTAGTTTATGGACTTGTGCTGCAGGTTGTAAATGATATTGGATTATTGCATTTTGCTCAAGTACTGTCAGTTCTGAGTGTCTAACATGTAGTCCTTATATAGCCTTGTGCTCAAGTACTGTCAGTGCCCACTGTCTAACATGTAGTCCTTTTATAGCCTTGTGTTCAAGTACTATCAGCCCCAACTGTCTAACATGTAGTCCTTATACAGCCTTGTGTTCAAGTACTGTCATCTCTGAGTGTCTAACACATAGTCCTTATACAGCCTTGTGTTCAAGTACTGTCATCTCTGACTATCTAACATGTAGTCCTTATATAGCCTTGTGTGCAGGTTATATATATATATATATATATATATATATATATATATATATATATATATATATATATCTCCGACATTGCAACCCTCTTCCCAATTTAATGCATTCACAAGAGCATAAATCTAGCTGAATCCTAGTTCCCCTCCAATTACTCCCTATATAAATTATTATTTTGTCCAGAAATACTGTTGCCGTAGGGCATAAATGAAGTGTAAGACATATTAGTGCACTCCTCACTCTGATTTCTTCATAATCCACTTTCCTGACAACCTAATCTAATCACTAGCTTTTCTGGGAGGCCAAAGTCTAGTCTTTGCCTGCCAATCAAACCTAATGTGTCTCTGCCTTTTCCATAACTCTTTTCCACATCTTTGTAGTAGAACTCTGTATATAAACTTGTCTCCTTTTTTCCTGAGCTCCTTATAAAACTTCTTTAGCCCATGTGCATTTGCATTATCCATCATTTCATCCCCCAATAATTTAACAGTGCCATTTCTTTCCTCATATTATGTTCCTACTTTCTAGGGATCGGCCATAATTATTTCAATGTGTGACACTATGTTGTATTTTCCCATTTATTTCTTAACCTTTTACTGATAACTTACTGTAAAGTCTGATATATATTTAGTATATTTCTGAAAGTATCTATCAGATTTGGTCATCACTATCATATAGGTACCATAATAAGTAAAACAAAAGGAAGAGCTTCTTAGTTCGACATAATCCACTGTTGTATTGCTTTACGTATTTTCCAGACAGACAGCTAATCAGAGTAGAATGTACACATTGTCAGAATGAAGCAATGAAAACATGAAGCAGTCCTTCTTTCACTTTAAGCTGTCCAGTTTATTCAAAGTAAAGAGCACTTTCATCTATCTGACTTCATCAGATTAATGTTTCTTCCTTTCTTCCAGCAGGAAGTTATTCTTTTTATAACTTTTCCTTGTACAATGTAATCTTTATTTTCCACAACTCTTATCCACATCGGAGAAACCTGTATCCATTCCCCCATCACCACCACTACCTCCATCCTGACTCAGGTCTGTAGACATGACAAAATAATCGGTTTCAGTTGTCAAGCAAAACCTTTTCTATGTCCATGTAACCCTGGCCCACAATTTTATTTTTCCTTATCTTAGTACTCCATGAAACATTTTTATGTCCTGCCCCATTTTTCTACCACTTGCACGTAGTTTGCAATTTAAGTTTCCTATTATCATCACTTTCATGTTGACTAAGACACGTTTCTTAACATCTTCAAATAGCTCTTCCCTTCCCTTTCTTTCACACCAGTACTAGCATAAATGCCTGCCAATCCACACACTTCATTTTCTTACCTAATGTTGAACGTACTAGCCCTACCTACCTTCATTATTTTTTCAAACTGACTTCTGTCCTGCTCGCAAATAAATTGCACATCTTGTAATACCAGACTGTCCATGCTTAATTCCAACGACCATTTCAGCACTGTTAACATTCTGACCTTGTCTGTTTTGCTGTTAACATTTATAGACAAAATCCACAAGTTATTCCTTTCCATTTTTTAACTTTGAGTGAAAATTTTTGAATTTTCTTATTCTTAAGCTAACCTTATGACCGACAGACACGTCATGTTCATGTTTATACATTTCTTCACCATCTTCTCCTTCATCTGTCATATTTTCAGTAAACCATCAAATATATTTCTCATTTCTGTCCTGGTACTTCCCCTTCTGCATTTACATTTCCTACTGTTCAGCACCATTCGCAGCTGAAACATTCTGTACATGCAGGGGTTCATCACCATTCCCAGCTGATACATTCTGTACATGCAGGGGTTCAGCACCATTCCCAGCTGATACATTCTGTACATGCAGGGGTTCAGCACCATTCCCAGCTGCACATTCTGTACATGCAGGGGTTCAGCACCATTCCCAGCTGAAACATTATGTACATGCAGGGGTTCAGCACCATTCGCAGCTGAAACATTCTGTACATGCAGGGGTTCAGCACCATTCCCAGCTGATACATTCTGTACATGCAGGGGTTCAGCACCATTCCCAGCTGATACATTCTGTGCATGCAGGGTTCAGCACCATTCAGCGGATACATTCTGTACATGCAGGGGTTCAGCACCATTCGGCAGCTGAAACATTCTGTACATGCAGGTTCAGCACCATTCCCAGCTGATACATTCTGTACATGCAGGGGTTCAGCACCATTAGCTGATACATTCTGTACATACAGGGGCTCAGCACCATTCGCTGAAACATTTTGTACATGTAGGGGTTCAGCTCCATTCCCAGCTGAAACATTCTGTACATCCAGGGGTTCAGCACCATTCCCAGCTGATGCATTCTGTACATGCAGGGTCTCAGCACCATTGCCAGCTGATACATTCTGTACATGCAGGGTTCATCGCCATTCCAACTGAAACATTCTGTGTACATGCGGTTCAGCACCATTCCCAACTGATGCATTCTGTACATGCAGGAGTTCAGCATCATTCCCAGCTGAAACATTCTGTACATGCAGGGGTTCAGCACCATTCCAGGCTTGATACATTCTGTACATGCAGGGGTTCAGCACCATTCCCAGCTGAAACATTCTGTACATGCAGGGGTTCAGCACCATTCCAGCTGATACATTCTGTGAACATTCTGTACATGCGAAATGTGCTTTACCATTCACAGCTGAAACATTTTGTACATAAGGGTTCCACCATTCAACTTCATTCTGTACATGCAGGGTTCAGCACCATTCCCAGCTGACATTCTGTACATGCAGGGGTTCAGCACCATTCCCAGCTGATACATTCTGTACATGCAGGTCAGCACCATTCCCCTTCGGATACATTCTGTACATGCGGGGTTCAGCACCATTCCCAGCTGATACATTCTGTACATGCAGGGGTTCAGCACCATTCCAGCTGAAACATTCTGTACATGCAGGAGTTCAGCACCATTCCCAGCTGAAACATTCTGTACATGCAGGGGTTCAGCACCATTCCCATCTGATACATGTACATACAGGGTTCAGCACCATTCCAGCTGAAACATTCTGTGTACATGCAGGGGTTCAGCACCATTCCAGCTGATACATTCTGTACATGCAGGGGTTCAGCACCATTCCCAATACATTCTGTACATGCAGGGGTTCAGCACCATTCCCTGAAACATTATGTACATGCAGGGGTTCAGCAACATTCCCAGCTGATACATTATGTACATGCAGGGGTTCAGCACCATTCCATCTGATACATTATGTACATGCAGGGGTTCAGCACCATTCCCAGCTGATACATTATGTACATGCAGGGGTTCAGCACCATTCCCAGCTGAAACATTCTGTACATGCATGTGGGGTTCAGCACC
>NC_056737.1:1340828520-1340847676 GCF_019279795.1 Protopterus annectens
TTCATATCAACACCTTCCCTGTGGATCTCAAGGTATCCAACTAATCCTAAATCCCAACAAGACAAAATTGCTTCTATTTTCCCCTAACAGATCAACTCCCCCTTTTTACCATAACATCTAAGGACAGCACCATCATCTCCCCCACTAACCACACCAAAAGTACAGTTTTGTACCTACCATAAATGTAGATGTTCGAAGATCCACATTGCTGCAGTCCTAACACTTGGGTAGTCCGCTGTCCCTCGGTCGGCCCGAATATCAGAGTATAAGGCTGACGTCGGTCAAGGCGCATTTGACTGACATCAGAACGTCAGGGTACAAATGCGCATGACCGACGTCATATCCTCAGTCTTTTCTTGCCCCAGATGTCAGAAGACCCTAAAAAGAAAGGCCAAAACCCATAGACAACAACTAAACAACCAACCAGCCTAACCCAAAAAATATGTACAATATATACAATATATACAATTATACAATTATACCTCAGATGGATAACCCAACCCACACAACCACCTCAAACTACAGAGGGAAGGAGGGAGGGTAAATTGGACTGCAGCAATGTGGATCTTCGAACATCTACATTTATGGTAGGTACAAAACTGTACTATGTTCTTCATCTCACATTGCTGCAGTCCTAACACTTGGGTAGAATCCCAAAGCAGAGGTAAGGGAGGATGGCTAAACTATAATGAAGCAGGAGCTGCCAAAATGCCCTGCAACACAGCAGTGGCAAAACCAGCCATGGATTTAGAGTACAGTGGAAGGTGGTAATGCCTAGAGAAGGTATGCACTGAACTCCAAGTGGCTGCCTCCAAAATATCCTTAGTAGCCACCCCCTCAAAAGCTGTTGAAGTGGCAGTAGCCCTAGTGGAATGAGGCCTAATCCCAGCTGGAATCTCTTTGCCATGATGGGAATAACAGAAAGCAATGCAAAATCCAATCCACTTAGAAATAGTTTGTTTTGACACGGCTTGCCCTGAGAGCACAAAGCAAAAGAAACTAATAACTGCTGAGATTGTCTGAACCCTTTAGTTCTGTCCAAATAATATCGCAACTGCCTGTGTACATCTAAAGTGTGCAAAATCTTTTCCCCTTTAGTTTGGGGATTTGCATAAAAAGTAGGCAAATGAATAGTTTGGTTTAAAGCCACACTAGAAACCACTTTAGGCATAAAGGAAGGATTAGTGCGTAAAGATACCCTATCCTTATGGAAAATTAAGAAAGGCTCAACTGCCATAAGGGCCTGCAATTCAGAAACCCTTCTTGCAGAGGTAATGGCCAACAAAAAGCAGTCTTCCATGACAAATATTTCAACTCAGCAGTAGCTGCAGGCTCAAAAGGTTGTAGAGTGAGTTTCTCCAACACAAAATTGAGATCCCAAGCAGGAGTAGGAGCCCTTCGTGGGGGTCTTATATTCTTTGCCCCTCTAAGAAATTGCTTGAACAAAGGATGAGAAAACAATGGTGGGTCACAGTCGTAGTGAGCTGAAATTGCTGCAGCATGAATCTTAATAGAAGAGAAGGACAAACCTTTGTCCAATAACTCAGTAAGATATTGAAGAGCCACACTTAAATCAGGCTCAGAAACATCCAAATCCTTAGCTGCACTCCAAAATAAAAATCTCTTCCATTTATCTGCGTACACTTTCCTTGTACTAGGCCTTCTAGCTTCCAAAATCACATTCAAAACTTGTTGTGGAAGTTAAGACCCTCTATGGTTTAAAACAGAATATGCCATGCTGTTAGGTGAAGAGAGTGAAGTTTGACATTGAGCAAATGACTGTCCTCCTGGGACAACAGATGTGGAATCAAAGGCAAAGGCCATGGAGGCTTCTGTACTAGACTTCTCAGTAATGGGTACCAGTGCTGTCGAGGCCAATCTGGAGCTATCAAAATCATCCTTGGCTTGTCCTGTCTGGCCTTCAGAAGTACCTTTGGGAGGAGAGGCAGAGGTGGAAAGGCATACACATGAAGATTTTTCCAACTGAAAGAAAGAGCATCCACTTTCCAAGCTGTGGGATGAAACCTTTGTGCAAAACTTTGGCAGCTGGTGGTTTAGTGGAGAAGCGAACAGATCTATGTCTGGAGTTCCCCAGGACACTGTCAATTTCTGAAATACATGAAGATCCAGTTTCCACTCGTGGGGATCCATGATTTGTCTGCTTAACACATCTGCTAAGGAGTTCTGTGCTCCCGGCAGAAACCTTGCCTGAAGACTTAGTTGTAAACTGAGAGCAGTCTCCCACAAAATCATTGCTTGCCTGCATAGAGGATAAGAATGTGTTCCCCTTGCTTGTTGATGTACCACATGACAGTTGTGTTGTCTGTTAGAATCAACACCTGCCCTGGAAGAAGTAAATCCTTGAAAGCTATTAATGCAAACTGGACTGCTAACATCTCCTTCAAGTTGATATGTAGATGCTGTAGTCTGACAGGCCACTTGTCTTGTATCCACTTTCCGTTTAGATGAGCTCCCCAAGCTTTGTCTGAGGCATCTGTCGTTAAAATTTGACTCGCCTCTGGCGGGTCACAGAGAGTCCCTTGTTTAGGTGACATTCCTGAGCCCACCACAAAAATTCCTTTTGAATGCAAGGTATTATTTGAATGACAGTGTCCAGATGCTGGCAGTGCTGTGTCCATACATTTTGAGATACCATTGCAACTTCCTCATATGCAGTTTGGCATTGGGAAGCACCAGAATACAAGATGCCATGAACCCTAAGGCTTGAAGGACTGTCCTTGCAGTCAGCCCGGACTGAAGAGATAGATGATGGAAGTAAAGGGAAAGATTCTTTTGTTTGTCCGGGGTTAGAAAGGCCATCTGGGATGCTGTATTCAGTCTTACACCCAGAAAGCACATGTCTTGAGAGGGTACTAGACTGGACTTTATTTCGTTCACAGAATACCCCAGGCATCTTAGCACTGCTATCACATATTCCAAATGACAAAGAAGCTCGTCCCTTCCTTGAGCCAGAATCAGGCAATCGTCCAAATAAGGATAGATTTGTATTCCTTTTAGCCTGAAGAAAGCTATCACTGGAGCCAGAACTTTCGTGAAATACTCTGGGCAGTAGATAAGCCAAAGGGCAATGCAGAGAACTGATAGTGAGAAGTCCCAGTCCCAAACGCAGATATTTCCTGCAACTTAGCCTGATAGGAACATGAAGGTAAGCCTCCTTGAGATCCAAAGTTACCATCCAGTGATCCTTGCCCAGTAGAGGCAAAAGCTGTTGTAACGTCAACATTTTGAACTTGGGAATGTCCAGATAAGTGTTGAGGATAGATAAATCCAAAATTGGTCTCCACGTGTTCCCCTTTCTGGCACAAGGAACAGGCGAGAATAAAATCCTAGGCCCCTTTCTGGCATAGGAACCGGCTGTATGGCCCCTATTTGGAGTAACAGAGAAATTTGCTTGTGAGCCTCTATTCTTTGTTGAGGAGGAATGTCTGGCATGCCTTTGAAAGGAGGCAAGGTATGGAAATAAAACCTGTAACCATGATGTATGATATCCAGTACCCATCTGTCTTGGGTAATCAAACTCCAATTTTCTTTGAAAAGTGCCAACCTTCCTCCCAAAGGTGCTGCCAGGCGAGAAGGTTCTGGCAGCTGAAAAGGTAGGTCATTGGGTCTGTTTACGAAAGGACTGACCCCTGCCCTCACCAAGACTGTGCAGGAGAACTCCCTGTTCTAGGCCTGAAAGAGCCCTGACCTCTGCCCCTGCCACGCCTAGATCTACCCCTAGACTGGGAATCATAAGAAGGATACGTCCACCCTTTAGTAGGCCAATTTCTACTAAACTTTGGAGGCTGAACCTGCAAAAAAATCTTTAACAGTCTGCATAGACTTAGCCTTGTCTTCCATTTTCTTTAAAACTGCCTCAACAGGAGAACCAAACAAGACATCAGATTGCAAAGGGGCATCCAAAATCCTAGTTTTAACATGGTCAGATAAATTTTGATCCCTCAGCCAGGCATGCCTGCGAAGAACTGACCCAGTGGCAGCCACCCTAGACGAGGCCTGAACAGCATCAAAACCACATTGCAAAGAATGCTTACCCACCTGTTCAGAAACATGCACTAAATCTTGTAACTCTTTACAATCAATACCTTCCGCCAGAGCATCAACCTTAGATTTCAACTGTGAAAGGAGATAATTTTGATATTTCAACATGTGAAATTGGCAATTCAAAGCTCTCATGGCTAGAGTGGAAGAAGTATAAACTTTCTTTCCCCACCTATCCAAGGCCCTGGCCTCTTTATCTGCCGGAACTGGATTCTTGACAACAGAAGCATTAACACCCTTAGGCCCCTGACTAACAGTTTCTGGGTCTGCCCTAGGACTCTTAAAAAGATACTTATGAGCTTCAGGCACCCTGTAATACCTATCTGGTTTAACAGGAGCAGGAGGCAAAGAATCAGGATTAAGAGAAGCCTCTGCAAACACATCTTCCACCACATTCAGAACAGGAGGTATAGCTAAAGGCCTATGTTGGGGTAAAAACAAAAATTCCCTAAGCCTTTTCCTGGAATCAGAAAAATCCTGACCTTCCCATTTAAAATGCTCTCTCATGGAGTCAAGGGTCTCTGCACAAGAAAAATCCTCAGGAGGAGAAGCAGGAGGAGTAGAATCATCCACATCAGAATCAGAATAATGAGAATACTCCTGCAAGTCTTCAGCCAAGACTCAGACACATCCGAAGCCTGCTCATAATCCCCAACACAGGTTCCATCCTAGGCCTCTTATCAGGAGGGGGCATAGAGCCTCTAATCAAAGTAATTAAATCCTCTGCCATTTTAAGCATGTGCTTCTTGGGCACTGAACCTGAAGAACTAGGAGTGACACCCACAGAAGCAAAACTAGACCTGCCTCTAGGAGAAGTCTTGGAAGCAGAAAGAGAGGGCCTAGACACCTTAGGAAGGGAGGGGAGTACAGTTACCTGAGAAGCCCCTACAGCCTGACCTGCCTCCTGGGAGGCTACATCCTGTAAAAACACAGTTTCTCCCTGGGACTCCAGAGAGGCCTCCGTCGGAACCACCGGTTCCACTGATGCCTCTAAAGAACCGGCGTCCGGTTCGGACGACTCCTCTAACCTAGGTTTAACTGCCTTGTCCTTGCGCTTCTTTGAGGAAGCGGCCGGAGCATCCGACGGCATATTGTAATTGCACCGCTTCCCAAAGACCAACCTGGCACAATCCAACCTACGCTTTATAGTGCGTTTATTGAACCTAGCACAAAAGCGACACCCAACAACGTCGTGCTCAGGTCCCAAACAAGGTATACACAAATTATGGTAATCCCTATGCGGTATCTGTTTCCCACAAGAAATACAGTTATTCACTTTTTCTGACATCCGGTAAACCACTGAGGCAAGAAAAAAACAAAATATTCCCCAACGGGGTACTTAACCAACTCTGACTTCGAAAAATTTCAGAACGCCGAACGGCACTTGCAACACTGCTTCTGCATCGGACCATGCGGCAAAAAAGACTGAGGATATGACGTCGGTCATGCGCATTTGTACCCTGACGTTCTGATGTCAGTCAAATGCGCCTTGACCGACGTCAGCCTTATACTCTGATATTCGGGCCGACCGAGGGACAGCGGACTACCCAAGTGTTAGGACTGCAGCAATGTGAGATGAAGAACATCTTCTGAACATTGAAATTGACAATAATCTTCACTTTGATGTCCACATCTCACATACCATAAAACTAGTACACAAAAAGCTAGGCTCCCTACACAGGCATACGTCCTTTCTCTCGCAAAAAGCTAGAGTCACTCTTGCACAAAGCCACCTACTCTCAACTCTATTGTACGCAGCACCAATCTTCATCCATGTCAGAAAGTGTGACCTAGACAAACTAGAGTAACCAAAAAAAGTTTGCACGGAAGCAAATGCATGGCTCAGGGTAAGGCCAAATCAAAAAAACAAAAAGCCAGCAGAACATGACCCAGTGAAAAAGCAGAAATTTATTATAAAAATCAAAAGACAGCAAAAAAGTTGCACAGACGGGTTTCGGCTGGTATCCCATACACAGCCTTCATCAGTGTAAAGTATGCAAAATCAGAACTGTCATTTAAATACACTCCACACAGTTGTGATTGGTCAACCTTAGAACTTGTCATTCAATCCTGGTGGGAAAAGACCACCTAATTTAATAATCCACTTTTTTTCCTTTGAATTTAACAAAGAGTGCCAACCAGTTTTATTAGTTTTCTTGCCACGGATAATATCAATAACATCAAAAAGAAAAGATGCAGTAGAATGTGTTTGTTGATGCCTGTATAATGCATTATTAATTCTACCTTTTTTAATATTGCTGATGTGCTCAGAGATTCTCAATCTGAGGGGCCTGGATGTTTGGCCTACATAGAAAGCCCCACATGTACATGTAGCTAAATAAATAAGCCAATCAGAACTACAGTTTGCAAAAAATTTTATGTCATATACAATGGGGGAATTCCTGCTCGTAAATTCTTTGGTCTTGGATATTTTAGCACAATTAGTGCAATGTCCGCAAGGATAACATCCCACAGGTATTGTACCTGTGATAGTAGTTTGAATAGGTTCAGGACCACCAATGTCATGTGTATGTTTGTAGTGACTAAAAGTGCTACCAAGATTTCTGCCTTTCCTAAATGAAAACAAACATTTGTTAGGAACAATAGTGGACAGATCATGGTCATATAGTAGAAGGTTCCAATGTCTATGAATGCTCTGGATCAGAGTATCTGAATTTCTACCATACGTAGTGGAGAACGTGATAGGATGATTAATAGATTTATTATCAGATTTATAAGTTAATAAATCCTCTCTGTTCATGTGTCCTACTTTATGTATCGCATCAAAGACATGACCCATCTTGTATCCCCTTGTCCTAAAACGTCTAATTAAATCATGACTTCGTTCCTGGTAAGATGTTTCATCAGAGCAAATGCGTTTCAGTCTGATGAACTGAGATTTAGGGATGTTTTTGGAAATATGTGGAGGGTGAAAACTAGAAGCATGTAATATAGTATTATATTCCGGGTGTTTCCTGTAGACTTTGGTATCTAAAGTGTGATCAGATAATCTATTGATGGATACATCAAGAAACGTAATATTATCATGATCATAATGTAAAGTGAACTGGATACCCCATTGGTTGTTATTGAGATATGCCAGGAAGTCAAACAACTCATCTAATTCACCCTTCCATACTGCCCAACAATCATCAAAGTATCTTCTCCAAATATCAAGATGTTCTAGATGGGTATTTTTGTTAATGTTATAAATCAAATCCTTCTCCACATAAGCCATGAAAAGATCTGCATAAATGGGCGCAAAGGATGAACCCATAGCGGTACCCTTAGTTTGCCAATAGCAGAAATCTTGGTAGAAAAATACATTGTTCAAAACATAGGAAGCCATATCCAATAAAAATTCATTGAATTCAGATGAATATAATCCAGAAACATCCAACCAATAAGAAAGAGCTTCTAAACCCCCAGAATGAGGAATGTTTGTGTATAGAGCACTAACGTCAAAAGTGCACATCCACCAATCAGGATCCAGTTGTGTATCCGAAATTATCTGTAAAAAATTTGTGGTGTCACGTAGTCGTGAACGAATTAATGATAGGAGAGGTTTTAATTCATCAGTCAGAAAAAGGGAAAGGGGTTCAGTGATGTAGCCCCTGCCTGAAACAATAGGTCTCTCTGGGGGGTGTATGGGATTCCTTATGTATCTTTGGTAGAAAGTAAATGTACTGATTAGATGAATCACGAACCAACAATTGGTGCATGAGATTGGCATCAATAATGGAAGCGTCTTTGACATGGAAAAGAAATTCTTCAATTTCTTTTTGAAATCTAGATGTAGGATTAATAACCATTTTAACATAATATTTTTCATCAGACAATTGCCTAAGAGCTTCCTGATTGTAATAGTGCCAATCTAAGACAACAGCACCCCCTTTTTATCTGCTGAAATGACTACAATGTCACGATTATTTTGAATATTTCTGATGGCCTGTTGCTCTTGAAGGGTAATATTATTGGGTCGACAATCAGAAACTGATCGCACATAGTGAAGATCCTTGAGAATGTTATTCTGGAATTGTGAAACAACAGGGTGCATAGGTGGAATAAATTGTGATTTGTGGTATATAAATTTATCCGAAACACCAAAATCAGCAGTACAACCAAAAAACATTCTTAAATTCAGCAATCTACAAAATGATACAACATCTTCTGCAAATTAATCCTCAGTAACAAAAAAAACAGGGACAAATGTAAGACCTTTATTAAGAATAGTGACTTCAGTGGGTGATAAAACATAACTTGACAAATTTAAAACATTATTGTTTTCAGGTAAGTCTACTTTGTCATGACAAGTTGTAATAGTCTGTGAATATCGGTTATGGCCTTTGTGTTTTCTCCCCCCTCTTTTGCACCTATTCCTAAAGGGGCCCCTGTTAATGACCTCTTGGGGGTGGGTGACCCGGAGGCCATCTGCAACTCGCTCTCAAGGCCTGAAGAAAACTCTTCCGTAGAATCTACCAGTGTCTGAGGTATAACTATTTTTAAGGATAGATTTGGGTCTTTTCCTTTTCGAAGGACGATTGTGTTGAATATTGAATTTAACATGTTTGGTTAAATTGAATAGATTACTGCCTTGATAATCCGCCAAATCTCTATTAAATTTCTGAATTTTCTTAGTTCTGAGTTGGGTCTCCAGGTTATTTAAATCAGAAGCCACCCTATTGAGTTGTTTGGCAAAAAAAGATTCCTTTTCATAGGATTTAACGTCATTGGCAAGGCCAAGGACAATGTTAACTTCCTTGTCGATTGTACGTTCATAATAATTGTTGAGTGCCTTCACAAACAACATACTAGCTTGTTGCTGAATACCTGCCCATTCTTGTGATAAATCTTCATCAATGTCTGACACTAGTGGTTGAATCCTTACCCTCAAACCACGTGGGGTAATATTTTTAGCAATGTATGCTTTAAATAGTTTAGCATGCCAAACATTAGATCTCAATAGTCTTAGATGTTTATGAAGTTTCTCAAATGCCAGATTACAGGTTGTTTCGGACCCTATTGATTCACCAAAGTTTGTTTCATCAGGGTTGGAACCCAAACCAAAAACGCTCAAATCCTCTCTATCAGAGGATAGTCCTGAAACTAAGCTGATCAAATCCATGGCAATAAATGATAGGACAACACAAAGAAAGACAATAATAGCAGCAAGGCTACGTCTATTAAAGAGACAATGATAGACCCAAAAAATGGACTACGTCTCAACAGTCAAATGGGTTGAAAACAATAATTATAACAAAAAATCCATAAGACAAAGGAAAACTAAAAGATATACCAAAACAACGAGGGTGGCTTAGTGAAGACAATAAATCAGAGATCCATTCAGTAAATAGAAAAAATGGCAATTAGCCAATTTAGTTAATATAATTAAAAGAGATGGACAAACTATCAATGGCAATATACCTAGGTCTTTCAATAGGAAAAGAAACCCACAAACCTTATGTAAATATGGTATGGTGTCAATGGAGTTCAAAAACTGGATGTCCACAATATTGTATAAAATAGAAAGTGTGCATATCACTGAATGTATAGTGGGGATAATAGCTGCTATAAATGAATAGTCTATGTACTGTAATATAAACTATAATATTTGTCACCCTAGATATGAAGATATGTGCCAATACTGTAGGTACATGCACACATCAAGAGACAATATTATATTGATCTACAGCATGTGCAATATATTATAACGAAAATTGTACATTCAACAAAATATATAGAGGGACACTAGCACCAGTATGATAATGTGATTAGAGGAACAAAGTAATATTTCAAAAGACTACATGAGAACAGCTATATTAACTCAAAAAATAAATTGAACCCGATTGTTAGCTAATGCATCTTAATACCCTGAATGTCTAAAGTAATATTATAATCATTCCCCCAAATGTAGATAATATGAGAGAATTCTCACAACAAGGCAATTGTAGCCAATAAACTAACAAACCTGTTCCCTAGGATAGATATATATGCATACTGTATACATAAATCAGAATAAATGTAAACAGCAATATATTATAGAACAGCCCATCTGTAAAATAAGACCAGTACAGTCACAAATATTTATAAAAGAATATATATACTGTAGTAATGGTCTCTTGAAATGGTTACCAAACTGCGAACTTCAGGCAGGGTTGTAAAATGGCGCCAACTATGTAGCGTTCAAAACATGGACTAGTTCAAAAAACCACTGACAAAAGCCCTATTTACCAAAAGGGCAAAAACAAGGACTACAGTCACATATAAAAATATGATGTTCAGTATAACTGACAAGTGAATGTATCCAAGTCCAAACAAACGATAGCCCTTCTCGAGGGAATGGTTACTTCAGAAAGAAAATGCGTGTATTCACCAAAAACGAAAAACACATGTAAATGTTCAACAAAATGTAAGTGGTATAAATACCATTCCCCACGATACAAGTAGAGAAAACGCCATCCGCATATGATATGCTCAAGAAGGCAATGTTCCAGTGGAAAACCAATGACACCAAACACATATAAAGTCTATACTTCAGAACACGAGCCCAGCAACAGAGAGTACCAATAATTCGGTCGGGACTCTCGTATTAACAAATAAAATACAAGTGGAATATGTTCATCCTCGTCAAAAGTAATTGAGTAGTTGAACCAGCCCCGATCGAATAATCACAAGAGGAAAGCGTATTCCAGCCAAGCGAGTGAGTTGCAGACCGCACCGTAGTCACACCAATGACCCACAGGAAACCTGATATCAGAGAAGATGCAGCACTTCCTGTTGCAGAAGAATATTACGTAGACCAAACCGCCAATCGGAAAATATGCATTGAATGGAAATATCTGATCCAAATATTAGGCACAAAAAAACAGACCATGTTCATGTAGAAAAAACTAATGCCAAAATTTAAAAATATAATAAGAAATCCAAGACCAAATCGGCTGAAGCACCAGCAAAATATGAAATGGTACTGAGGCAAATAGTCCATAAGACAATGGTCTGAGTACTGGTTAGCAGACAAAACAGTTAGAACTAAATAAATTGTAGTAATGAAAAAAGTGGAATAAACCAAAACAGCTTGCAGTCCAAATAACAAATATAGGTGAAGAAAAAAAGCTTGGCAAAAACCAAACTAGAAACTGGGTCAGGCTTCCAGCAAACGGGAACCAAAGTAATGTAACCAAAAAAAGTTTGCACGGAAGCAAATGCACGGCTCAGGGTAAGGCCAAATCAAAAAACAAAAAGCCAGCAAAACATGACCCAGTGAAAAAGCTGAAATTTATTATAAAAATCAAAGGACAGCAAAAAAATTGCACAGACCGGTTTCGGCTGGTATCCCATACACAGCCTTCATCAGTGTAAAGTAGGCAAAATCAGAGCTGTCATTTAAATACACTCCACACAGTTGTGATTGGTCAAACTTAGAACTTGTCATTCAATCCTGGTGGGAAAAGACCACCTAATTTAATAATCCACTTTTTTCCTTAAATCCCTAAATCTCAGTTCATCAGATTTATATACCACACCTTTTGGCCACCTAACCTGGACTGAAAGACTAAAGGTGGAGGTGTGTCCATATTCATTAAGGATATCCACACCTCCAGGCTAGTTGCTCAGCATAATGCATCCGAGATTATCCAAGTGCAACTAACTCTGGGCAAGACCGCAATCCAAATTTGTAACTTGCTAAAGATCCCCCACCATGCCCCAGGATTCCCACTCCTCATTTCTTGATACACTGGAAAATATTAGGGTACAACCCAACACCCTCATAATGGACGATTTCCACTACCTCACCATTAACTAAGAAAACTACTCATGTACCAGCTCTTTTGCTCAAAGTTTTCTGGAATTCATAAATTCCAACGCCTTGGATCAACTTATTCACACCCCCACCAGGGGCAGTAATATCCTAGATCTGGTCATTACCAACATGGGCAACCGTTGTTCCACACCAGAGGTCAATTCCTCGTTGGTCAGATCCGACCACAAGCTAATCACCCTAGACCATCCCACATTCCGCCCCCACCCCCCATTAGGGAAACCACCATAAAAAATTTCTCCAAAGCCAACTTCACGCTTCTTAAGACAGAAGTGGCAAACTTCACGACACCCATGCGGATGGGTAGGAGAGGTATGACTGCTGCATCCTATACAAAAGCACTTTATAAGCACTTACACAAGTGCATGGATCATGCTATCCCTAACAAAACCAACATGCTATCCTCCAAAAAAAGGGAAGCCAATCTGGTGGTCCCCTGCCATAAAAAAAACTCTACAACAGAAGAAAGAAACTGTTGCAAAAAAGAGTAAAATCCCATGACTGGAGGAACTCCCTGGTCAGCTTCAGTAAGAAGCTGAGACCCCTCATAAAATGCTCCAAAGCTAGTTACGAAAACAAAATCGTCACTAATTCTAAAGACAACCACAAAGCATTCTATAGCTATGTCAAGAATCTCAATGGCAACACTCAGATCTGCTCTGAGTTACAGCACAATGGCACTAAATATACAGAACCAGCTGATATTGCCAACATCCTGGCAGATAGGTTCAGTGCTAACTTTAACCCTCTTTCACCCCCTAAAAGGCCCATCTCTATACTAGAAGAATGCAAAGTTCCTGTAATCACGGCTGCACAGGTAAAAAAACACACTCTCTAAAGCCAGGAACACAGCATCCATGGGACCTGACAACATCCCAGGCTGCGTTCTACAGGAACTACAGAATGAATTGGCACTCCACCTAAGCACCATGTTCAATCATAGCCTCACCTCAGGCTTTGTGCCCAGTGGATAGTGCACAGGACGGTTATCCCACTCCACAAAGTGGGAAGCCACCACGGACCTCCGGAACTACCACCTCATTAGCCTAACGAGTCTGGTCTGCAAGGCCATGGAACATATCATCATGGAACTTATAAACAAAGACATTGGTAATCTCCAAAATTTGGACCCCACCCAGTTCGGGTCTGTAAAAGGCAGATCATGTCTCCTAAACCTGATAGACTTCTTTGAAGCAGTCACCAAAGCCGCAGACGAGGGTAAGGTGGTTCACACAGCCTATCTAGATCTCGCCAAGGCTTCTGACACCATCCCTCACTCTGGAATTATAGATAAACTCAACTAGGTATAAATCCCTATGTCACAAGATGGGCTGTCAACTGGCTCACTGACAGAACCCACACTGTGAAAGTAGCAGACTCCAAATCAGACTTCAGACCAGTGACAAGTGGAGTTACCACAGGGTTCAGTCCTGGGTTTTCTCCTGTTTGATATCTACTTTTCTGAAGTACAGGCTAACAAAGAAGATCTTTGACTAACGAAGTTCGCAGATGACTGCAAACTAAGAGCCATAATCGAAACTCCTAATGATGTGGACATCCTACAAAAGGGCCTCACTGAGACAGATGCCTGGTGTCAAAGCCATGGCCTCAAGCTCAATGCCAAAAAGTGCACTGTCATCCCCTTTGGTAAAAACTCTGTACCCATGAGCTACCAAATAGGTGGTAGTCTACTTAACACCGAAAGTGTGATAAGAGACCTTGTGACACAGGTGGAAAGTAGTCTCTCCTTTGATAATCACATTGCCACAGTAGTCAGGAAATCCTTCTACATGGAACACCATCACAAAAGGCTTTTCATCCAGGAAAAAAAAGAGGTCATTGTTCCCCTCTGCTCGTCACTCATTAGACCCATTATAGAGTACAACACCCCTTTTTGGTATGTATCTCACAAGACATCTACAACAACTGGAAAGGCTGCAGAAATCTCACAAAGAGGATTACCGGCCTCACACAGATGCCCTACGCAGACAGTCTCAAAAAACTCCAGCTTTACTCTGTCGCATATCGCCTACTCAGAGGCAATCTCTGCCTAACATACAGATCTATGTCAAACCCAGAGCTGTTGGACATGCTCCACTTAAAGAAATCCCAATCCCTCCGAGCTACATGCTCTAGGGATCTAAATCTTGTCACCACAATAAACAGAACATGCTGGAGGGATAGATTCCTGTCCCAGAGACTTCCCATACTCTGGAACAAGCTACCTATCTATATCAAACAAAGCTCCTCATTAGCACTCTTCAAGAAAAATCTTGATGATTGGATGGGAAATAGAAAATTCACCCCGGGGATCACCTCTGGGGCTCTGCTCGACAGGGGCACAGGAAAATCATTTTCTTGGGTGGCGAAAGCCAGGGTACCTTTTTACCTAGGCTTATATAGGCCCTAGGGCCAATAGCCTAGTACCTACCTATGAACCTATTAAGTCACCATAACTTCAGATACAGATGAACTAATTCAAGCATGACTGCACAGTTTATTGCTATGATTTTGTTTTACCTGCATTTATTTTACACCCTGAAATGACCTGAAATAGTCTCAAAATGTTCCATAAGAAAAAGTAAAAGTTATAAGATGTAACTGCTGTAGCAAAGAGACCAAAAATCACAAGTCCAAAGCATAAAGTGAAAAAAGAGATATTGGTCTCACCACGATGTATTTTAAAAATTCCACGTAACTCCGTAGTAGCAAAAAAGTAAATCTTTTATTCCATATAACAAAATGAAATGATAAGCGCTTTCGCGTAGGTAGGACTACGCTTCATCAGATGTTATTTTAAATAAAAACTTGTTCTTATAAACTAGAATTGGCGGGAAACATAGCCAATTACATTGTTAATCAAATAATTAAAACAAACAAAACCTGTTTTAAGGTATCAGCGCTCAACCAATTGATAATATATATATAAATTCTATGACACTCTGTAGTCTGCTAGTCTAAGATAATATGTTTTTATAAAAAACTATATCATTTAAAATGTCCCTATATAGACAATTTATAAAAGAAAAACATAAATAAATAACAATTATATATTGAACATACGACAATAAAAAATCTCTGATTACCAGGATCACAACAGGTATTATTGGGTATTCCATTAAATTATATAAAATGACATGTAATATGTATAAAGTATAGGTGGTAAATAAATATATATATATATATATATATATTGTATATGAATATAACAAATATATTTAATTAATTTAAGAAATAAAGTGCGTTATTGTATGCATAAATATATTGCGTGAAATTTTTTAGATGTAGTTTGTAGCTATATAGTAATATAAAAACATAGTAAAATAATTATGAAATAGTTATATATATATAGTATATAAATAATTTTTTTAAAACCATCTAATAAATAATGAAAATTTTTATCGTGACCTATTATCTAAAATAGGTTTAATGGAGACAAATTTATTTAAGCCTGGAGAAAGATGGGCTCCAAGCCTGAAAATCCATTTTAACTCTGCAATGGCTAAACAATTAGTTTTATTACCTCCTCTCCTATTAAGGGGGACTATTTCTAAGATCCTAAAATGGAAAGTATGGTCTTTATTGTCCTTGATATGTAAAGCTAAGGCATTATTTTCACAGCCTTTCTTGATTTCATAAAGGTATTTCATAATATGCCTGGCAAAGGCAACACCTGGAAGCTTCATTACACTTTCGTGTTGTTCCCAGGGGCATGCGGGTTTTCTGCATGCCCACCTATGGAGAAAACCATCCTATTCTCCTAAAAAAATGGCAAGACCTTAATATCAAATTAGGGTTTAGTTATATGAGACTTTTAAATGAATACTTTGCACCACTAGAAGCAGATTTACGTTCCAAGATTGATTTAGCCCATAAAAATCTTGTTTTACGCTTTAAATCTGAATACTGCAAGTCCAAAATACAGGACATTTTCATGCGTGTTAATGCTTTTAGTGACAAACTTAAAGTTAAAAACGTTACAACGAGACCACAATGACTTTTCCCTCGGGCAAATATTTGTTTGGCCGAGATACAATGTAACACATACACGTCGACGTGATGATGATATACCAACAGATTCTGTTTCCTACTCAACGGTCAATATTCAATCTAACGGCAACCTTCCAGCAGTTTCAGCTACCACCACAGGACTTAATGCTGGATTAACGCTGTCTGCTGATAACATCAATATAGAACGAGTTTTTGCAACTCCACCGCCAAACCAGCAAGCACTTTTGGATATCCCAACAGAAGCTTCATTAGGAGCGAGACCAAAAGTTAACCAGGATACTCGTTTTTTACCTTATCCGGTAAAACAAACATTTCGCAACAGGGGACGATCAAACAGCAGAGGGCCCAGGAAACGCAAACACACAGGAGAGAGGTACGACGAGACAAGAAAACTCAGAAATTGACTGTTATACCTTATAATTTGTCTAATTTGGTGTTGGATGATTCTGACATTAGTGTACTAAGTAGAGGCTTAAATTTTATTCCTGCTCAATGTAGTAATCTTACTGATACAATGTTTGATCTACGTTTGTTCTGTAGATCGGTTTCGCTTAAAATATTTTTTAAAGATGAAAGAGAAGCAACTGCGTATTCAAGTCATATGTTTAAATGTAAAAGTAATTTTATTCCAGTGATGCCTCTTAGTGTAGAATGTTTCTTAAAAATATGTGAAAAAGATCTTTATACACTATTTTCTAGTCACACTAAAAGGGTTGCTTATGTAAATCTCTCCCCAGCTGAATTCAGGTCTTTGACCAAACTAAAAGAAATCACAGATGTGACGATAAAACCTGCGGATAAAGGTGGAGGGATCGTTATACTTAACACATATGATTATTTAACACTCATGTTAGATCTGCTTTCAGATTCTAATACATACAGAACTATTAGTTCCAATGATATTAATAAAATTATTACAAATATACATGAAACACTACATGATTTACTTCTCTGCAGACAGATTAATGTAGACTTATACAATTATCTTTACATTGAACACCCAGTAATACCAGTTATTAAAGGATTACCGAAGATTCACAAACAAGTAACGCCCATCCCTATGCGACCTATTGTTTCAGGAAAAGGGTGGGCTACATCTAGTATTTCTACATTTATTGAATATAACCTTAGACCACTAGTGGACTCTGTTCCTTCTATATTAAAAGATACTTATCAACTTCTAGATAGTTTAACACAAACGAAACTAGATAAGACACCCAATAAATATCTCTTAATTACATTAGATGTAAAAAATCTTTTTACATCTATTCCAAATGATGTTGGTTTGGAAGCTATTAGGGAATTGTTAGTTAGCGAACCTACATTTAATGGAGACAAAATAATTTTAATATGTCAACTTTTAGATTTAGTCCTCAATAATAATGTTTTTATGTTTGGCGATAGTAATTATTTACAGACATGGGGGGTAGCCATGGGCACCCCCTGTGCAAATACATACGCCAACTTAGTAGTTTTTAGTTGGGAAAAGAAGTACCTATTTGATCATCCAACTTTCAGTAAAGTTAAATACTATAAACGTTTTGTTGACGACGTTCTAATTATATGGGAAGGCACACAATCTGACTTTGATCAATTTTTATTGTTTTTAGAAACCACCACAACTTATCTTAGATTTACTATGGATTCTTCACCAACCAAGATTAATTTCTTGGATGTATCCCTCACTTTGACTAGCGAAGGAATCATTACCTCTTCAATATACAGGAAACCTAGTTGGACTAACACTTTGCTCAGTTTCGATAGTATGCATCCAAGGCATACGTTTCCTGGCATTGTAAAAAGCCAATTTGTAAGAATTTCCAGATTATGTAAAACCAGTAATTCTTTATCTATTGAGGCTGACAAACTTGAATCTTTATTTATTGATAGAGGTTATGATATTAATTTGATAAAAAGTATAAGACATAGTACACTAAGAGATCAAATTATAAATGAAGCTACATCTAAGACTGTCACCAACATTATTTTATTTATTTATTTATCATTTGTTGACCGGGAAAGTCCGACTAGGTTCCACAGAGCCTGTTTTCAGCGGAGGCCCGGGGAGAAATGCTCCAGATGCATGTCTTTGGAATGTGGGAGGAAACCGGAGTACCTGGAGGAAACCCACGCGAACACAGGGAGAACATGCAAACTCCACACAGAAGGCACCCCAGTCGAGAATCGAACCGGAGAACCTCTTGCTGTGAGGTGACAACGTTAACCGCTGCACCACTGTGCCACCCAAAAAAACATTAACAAAAGAAATGTACATTTTGGCAGGAGTAACACTCATAATAAATCTTCCACATTAAAATATGTTATTAAATACACGAGTGACGTAAGATGTATAGAGAAAATTATTTACAAAAACTGGAATGTACTTACTATGGATGATTTGGTGAGACGTATAGTAGGTGAAAAACCCAGATTTTTATATAAAAACTGTCCGAACCTCAAACAAATTTTATGTGATGATTTTATTCATAATAATAATGTTACTGCTATTAATAGTAATAAACTGGGCACATTCCCTTGCAGGAATTGTAATAGATGTTCGTATATTTCAGTTCATCAGTCTTATACTCACCCATCCTTAAATTTTACGTTTAATGCCAGGTTCTATGCCTCGTGCTTAACAAAAAATCTAATATACCTAGCAACCTGTAATAAATGTACAGCTTTTTATGTTGGCCTCACTAAATGGAGGCTAACAGATAGAATTTATAATCACCTTTATGAAATCAAGAAAGGCTGTGAAAATAATGCCTTAGCTTTACATATCAAGGACAATAAAGACCATACTTTCCATTTTAGGATCTTAGAAATAGTCCCCCTTAATAGGAGAGGAGGTGATAAAACTAATTGTTTAGCCATTGCAGAGTTAAAATGGATTTTCAGGCTTGGAGCCCATCTTTCTCCAGGCTTAAATAAATTTGTCTCCATTAAACCTATTTTAGATAATAGGTCACGATAAAAATTTTCATTATTTATTAGATGGTTTTAAAAAAATTATTTACATACTATATATATATAACTATTTCATTATTTTACTATGTTTTTATATTACTATATAGCTACAAACTACATCTAAAAATTTCATTTAAATATATTTATGCATACAATAACGCACTTTATTTCTTAAATTAATTAAATATATTTGTTATATTCATATACAATATATATATATATCTATTTATTTACCACATATACTTTATACATATTACATGTCAAAAAAAAAATTAAAAATTTTCTTTTTATTTT
>NC_056737.1:1341163778-1341200503 GCF_019279795.1 Protopterus annectens
GGGTTTTGGGAAGGTGGTTTGAGTTAGAGTGAGTAGCTCTGAGGAGGTAGATGCTGAGCAAATAATCGTGGAGTCGTCAGCATATTGGATGCAGGTAGCTTGTGGGATGATAGTGTTGAGATCGTTTATGTAAAGGAGAAGAGAAGTGGACCAAGAATAGAGCCCTGTGGGACCCAATAGAAACAGGCAGTAGTGAAGAGATATGATTGTCCCAAAGAACGGCTTGATGCCTGTTGCTTAGATAAGATGTAAACCATTTAATAGGCAGGTTATCAAAATGAGAGGGATTTAAGGATGTTAATAAGCAAAGAGTGGTTCACCATGTCAAAAGCTTTAGAGAGGTCAATGAATAGAGCAGAGGAGAGAAGATTTGAGTTGCGAGTTGTTGATAGTATCAATGAAGGAAAGGAGCGCAGTGGAGGTGCTATGGTGGGGTCTGAAGCCATGTTGACAGTTGGCTGTGTTGTGTGCAGAGAGATATTGTATGAGTTGCTGGTGGATGCATTTCTCCATGATCTTAGCTAATGGAGAGAGAAGGGCAATAGGTCTAAAGTTAGTATATTCAATAGAGTTACCACCTTTGTGTAGTGGGATGATATGAGATATTTTCCATAAATCTGGTATGGTTCCCTCTTGGATAGTCCTATTAATGAGTATCGATATAGGATATGCTATCTGCTTAGCAGCCTTTTGAAGAAAGAGAGAGGGGAGTTTGTCAGCAGAGGGAGTACAGGGTTTCAGTTTAAGAATAAGCTTGTAGATGAAGGAGGTAGAGATAGGGTGAAGAGTGAAGTTATAGGGGGAATCAACATGATTATCTGGAGGGTAAAAGTTAATGGTGTTCATTTGTTTAGCAAGGGATTGGATGGTATCAATAAAAAAGGTGTTAAAGGTGTTTGCAGTATGGCTAGGAGTTCCTGGGTCTGCGTTTATTGGGGAGGGAGTTTTTGCTGTACCAGGTGAAAGGAGTTTGTTGATCGAAGACCAGAATTGTTTGGGTTTATATAAATGGGTTTCCTGAAGTTCACAATAGTAGTTCTTTTTGTCTGAGATTATAGCTTTCTTTGTAAGATTTCTAAGTTGGCAAAAGTGAAGAAAATCAGAGGTGGTTCTATGTTGTCTCCATTTGGCCCAAATCTTATTTTTGCTATGAATTAATTTCTTTGTTTCCTTTGTGAGCCAAGGGGCTATATTAGATTTCATTCTAATAGAGCGTGTAGGGGCATGTTTATCTAAAATTGAAAGGAAGGTTGAGTTAAAGAATGATACTGCTTCATTTAGAGGAAGTGATTTCAAGAGGTTCCAGTTGCATGTTTTGAGATCATTTTGAAATAAGTCACTATTAAAGTTTTTTTGGTTGAGCGTATTATTCTAATGTTAGGGAGGTTTTGATAGTCAATCTTTTTCTCTAGAGATATAGGTTAGGAGTGGTCACTGAGGTCATCAGGCATAGTTCCTACTTTGTATGAGACATTAACTTTGTTTATAAGTATCCAGTCTAAGATACTCTGTTTCTTATTTGGTTTATTTAGCCTTGTTGTAGTGGTAATGGATTGAGTAAAACCATGAAGGTTTATATGACTGGAGGGATTTTCACTATTAATAATATTCCAATCTATATTAAAGTCACCCAGAATAATAGTTTCTTGGGGTAGTTAGTGGAACTCCAGCTAAGGAAGTCTTCTAAGATTGGTATGTTTGTGCCAGGTGGTATGTACATACAGATGATGTAAAGAGCTTTGAGCATTTAACTGAAGTTTAACTATGATGGCTTCAGCACTGGAATCCAGGGTTGGACAGGTTGGGAGGGTGGAGATGTTAAGATGGTTCTTAAATAAAATTGCCACGCCACCACCTTTACGTTTAGTACGATCAAGCCTATATAAATTATAGCCTTGGGGTAAAATTTCCAGTGTCTTTGGTGGTTGGCTTTAGCCAGGTCTCTGAGAGGCACAGAATATCAAAGTGGTGAATGTCTAACAGGGCATGTAAGTAGGGTACTGTTATTTACACTTCGTATATTAAGATGACCTATGAGTAGGTTGTTTTTGAAGTTGGGGTTAGATACTTGAGGGAGGGATTTAATGGGCCTGGGTTGGGGTGAATATCACCGTCTTGTAAGGTAGGAGTATTATGTGTGTGTGTAAGGCTGCTTTTAAGAAGGGTTATTTGTTTCATTTTTTTATCAGTGGGTAAGGCGTAGGTTAGATGGTAGAGCCTATGGAATTTAGGAAGGTGATAATTAGGGGTGGAGGTAGAATTTAAGAAGGAGGAAAGAGAAGTATGGAAGATAGATGTATGTTTATTTATAAAGTCTGGTTGGTTTTTAAGTGGGTTTTCAAAGAAGGTAAGAAGGTAAGAAGAATAGAGGGAGGTAGAGAATAGTGCTAAGAAAATAGCCATGGTTGGTAAGTATGGAGCCATATGTAGAAGAGGTGAGGTATGGGAAGTTTAAAGTAAATAGAGGAAGAGAGGGTAAGATAGGTAGAGGTAAAGGTATAAGGCAGAACAGGAGAGAAGGAAAGTGATACTAGCTGGATATGTAGGGGTGGGAGAGGAGAATGTAAAGTGTAGGTGTAGGTGTTGAGAGTAGAAGGTTATAAGAAGTATGTTAATTGAGGTAGAGGAGAGAAGCTAGTAATAGGGGAGTAGGTTGGTAGAGAAGTGGATAAGGTAAGGGGGGAAGAGTGTGTGTAGGAGGGAGGGTTTGAGGTTTTTTGGCGGGAAAGAGCAGGATAGGTTGTAAGAGTAAGGGGGTGTGGTTAGGTAAGTATAAGGTTGGGACCCCTGGGGGTGGGTGGGAATTGGGGGTAGGGAGGGGAGCGGAGTGAGCCATGAGAGAAACAGATGATACACAGAAACCAGAGAGGAGGGAAAAAGTAACAGAGGAAGTAAGCAAGTAGAAGGCTAGAGATAGTAAATGTAAGGGGAAGTGGGTCACAGAGCACTACAGAGATAGAAAGGAATGGAGTGAGAAGGTGAAGGAGGGGAGAATATGGAAAGGAATAATCAGTACTATAGGTCTAGATGTGTACAGAGTGACACCTAGTGGACAGAGAGGCAAGGTGCAGAGGAGAGTCACAAGGTTCTGGGGCAGGAAAGAAAAAAAACAACATATACTGCTGGAGGGGGGAGTACAGGCTAAGTAAAGCAGTAGAATAAGGTAGCAGAAGAAATAAACAGAGTAAGGGGTGAGGGGGCTGCTGCAGGCAAGCAGCTGGGAGCAATACAGAAACCACACAGATATAAATGGGCAAGACCACAACCAAATTAAGTAGACATACTCTCTTAAAACCTGAGGTAGTATAGTAAGTTTGTAGAAGACTGCAGGGTCCAGAGCTTTTCAAAGGTAGTGGGCAGAAGGTACCCTCGTAGAGTAGGGAAGAGTTTCTCCCAGGAAAACCGTCACTGGGAAGGCAGGAGAATTAGCTGGAACAGGAGAGAAAAGAGGGAGATAATAAAATGAAAGTAAGTAAACAATGCAGTACATTCAATATGAAGCTGTAACCAAATACACAGATACAGTGATAAAATCCACTGTTCCATCAATTAACATATTGTAACAATATAGGTCAGGCAAGAAAATAAGAATTTAGGCAATGCACATTATATAGCATACTCAGTTGAGGATTGTATCAATTAAAAACAAATGCATATCCACAAGAAGAGAGTAGCAGCAGTTTGGTTAAAACACCAGGTAAAGTTTAGTCTTTAAATATTGTATACAGTTTAATTGAAGCACAAGGTATTCCTTCTAAAGGTAAAAAGAAAACAAGGGCAAGCACATTGCTCCATAGTGTAGTGTAGAAAAGAGTGTCGAGTGTAGGGAGGCCCAGATGCAAGTATGACCCAAGGCAAGGCTGCACATGTGCGGCCACGTCCTATACAACACGCAGGCCCCAAATAAAAAGAGGCAGGGCAGAGTACTGGAGAGTTACACAAAAATTAGTCAATCCATGACATTATATCACAAAAAGGGAAAAATAGTGTTGTAAGCCACCCAATTGACCTTCAGAGGAATCTGAGTGGGGTCCAGGAGGCACTGATTGGCCTAGCAAAGATCACTAAAGACCACTCGCAATTATTAGTAAAAGGAATAGCCCTTGGACTAGGTGTCGGCCCCAGGAATATCTGTATGGGGTCACTGATTAGTCTAGCAGTAGTCGCTAAAAGACTTAAATCCAAAAATATAAGTAAAGAGGACAAGGCTTTGGTCAGCATGTAGTCCCCAGAAGTATGTGTATGGGGTCATGGAGGCACTAATTAGCCTAGCAATATACGCTGAACTAGGCTAAGCATTTCCCACCCACAATAGTGCAATAGTCTCACTAAATCACCAACAGTACCTGCAGGATAACTGTAATGGTTAGGCAGAGTGCTACGAGCATATAACTCAGCCGATACAGCAGAAATGCTGCGTGTACTATTACATATATAGTAAAGGCTAATACGCTAACACTGCTTAGCTATTTCAGAGTAATGGTTACAAGCACCTAGGTCACCATAGTTGAGCAAACAGTACACGATCCCAGTAACAGATCAGCTGAAATATCAGCGTTAGAAATCGACAATCCACAAAACAATTTACAGCTCAGTAATGTTCAGGTGTTCAGCAGTTTGTCATAAACCTCATATTACAGATATAAACAGCACCGCGTAACAGGCGACATCAGAAGAAAGCAATATACAGCCCAATATACTCCAAAAAAACAAGTATGTTCAGAATATGTAATACACTCTTCACCAAAGTAGTTTACAGTGGCCGTTTAAAAAAAAGGTGGCAAGCAAACTCGTAAACAGATAAACGCTAACTCACATAACAAAAACGCTAACACATTATCAGCTAAAGGGAAGACGGCTAATACAAGAAAACGCTGAAAAGGTCATCCATACAAGACAATGTACTGTAAGGGATAATGCAAAGAAAGGGCAAATTCAAATATTACAATACCTTTTTGCACTTAGGAGCGCTCAGCCACAGTCGCCCAGCAGCAGCGAGGAGGAGTAAAGGTAAAGATGGCGTCCTGGGAAAAGGAGGGACTATAACACCTCGGATAGGAAGTACCTGTGGGGGGGAGGAGTATAGAATAGGTGGATGCAAGGTAAGAAGCGGAAGGGGAGTATTCTATTGAAAAGAGAAGGTAGTCCTAATAGAATAGGGGTGAGGTGAGAAGCTAGATCTAGAGGAGAACTACAGAAGGAAGGAGGGACCTATGTAGGAAGCTATACTAGAGCAGGAGATAGTGAGGAGTTTAAGGAATGTATTAGAGTAAGAATAGATAGAGTCAGATATAGGGGATAGGTGCCAAAAGTAAAGAGTAAGGTAGCAGACCAAGATGTAGCTAAGACAAGGAGAGAGACTGGGAAGAAAAGGGATAAATAGGGAGGTAGAGTACTACCTAGAGAACAGAAACCAGAGAGGAGGGAAAAAGTAACAGAGGAAGTAAGCAAGTAGAAGGCTAGAGATAGTAAATGTAAGGGGAAGTGGGTCACAGAGCACTACAGAGATAGAAAGGAATGGAGTGAGAAGGTGAAGGAGGGGAGAATATGGAAAGGAATAATCAGTACTATAGGTCTAGATGTGTACAGAGTGACACCTAGTGGACAGAGAGGCAAGGTGCAGAGGAGAGTCACAAGGTTCTGGGGCAGGAAAGAAAAAAAACAACATATACTGCTGGAGGGGGGAGTACAGGCTAAGTAAAGCAGTAGAATAAGGTAGCAGAAGAAATAAACAGAGTAAGGGGTGAGGGGCTGCTGCAGGCAAGCTTAGCTGGGAGCAATACAGAAACCACACAGATATAAATGGGCAAAGACCACAACCAAATTAAGTAGACATACTCTTAAAACCTGAGGTAGTATAGTAAGTTTGTAGAAGACTGCAGGGTCCAGAGCTTTTCAAAGGTAGTGGGCAGAAGGTACCCTCAGAGAGTAGGGAAGAGTTTCTCCCAGGAAAACCGTCACTGGGAAGGCAGGAGAATTAGCTGGAACAGGAGAGAAAAGAGGGAGATAATAAAATGAAAGTAAGTAAACAATGCAGTACATTCAATATGAAGCTGTAACCAAATACACAGATACAGTGATAAAATCCACTGTTCCATCAATTAACATATTGTAACAATATAGGTCAGGCAAGAAAATAAGAATTTAGGCAATGCACATTATATAGCATACTCAGTTGAGGATTGTATCAATTAAAAACAAATGCATATCCACAAGAAGAGAGTAGCAGCAGTTTGGTTAAAACACCAGGTAAAGTTTAGTCTTTAAATATTGTATACAGTTTAATTGAAGCACAAGGTATTCCTTCTAAAGGTAAAAAGAAAACAAGGGCAAGCACATTGCTCCATAGTGTAGTGTAGAAAAGAGTGTCGAGTGTAGGGAGGCCCAGATGCAAGTATGACCCAAGGCAAGGCTGCACATGTGCGGCCACGTCCTATACAACACGCAGGCCCCAAATAAAAAGAGGCAGGGCAGAGTACTGGAGAGTTACACAAAAATTAGTCAATCCATGACATTATATCACAAAAAGGGAAAAATAGTGTTGTAAGCCACCCAATTGACCTTCAGAGGAATCTGAGTGGGGTCCAGGAGGCACTGATTGGCCTAGCAAAGATCACTAAAGACCACTCGCAATTATTAGTAAAAGGAATAGCCCTTGGACTAGGTGTCGGCCCCAGGAATATCTGTATGGGGTCACTGATTAGTCTAGCAGTAGTCGCTAAAAGACTTAAATCCAAAAATATAAGTAAAGAGGACAAGGCTTTGGTCAGCATGTAGTCCCCAGAAGTATGTGTATGGGGTCATGGAGGCACTAATTAGCCTAGCAATATACGCTGAACTAGGCGCTAAGCATTTCCCACCCACAATAGTGCAATAGTCTCACTAAATCACCAACAGTACCTGCAGGATAACTGTAATGGTTAGGCAGAGTGCTACGAGCATATAACTCAGCCGGGGATACAGCAGAAATGCTGCGTGTACTATTACATATATAGTAAAAGGCTAATACGCTAACACTGCTTAGCTATTTCAGAGTAATGGTTATAAGCACCTAGGTCGCGCCATAGTTGAGCAAACAGTACACGATCCCAGTAACAGATCAGCTGAAATATCAGCGTTAGAAATCGACAATCCACAAAACAATTTACAGCTCAGTAATGTTCAGGTGTTCAGCAGTTTGTCATAAACCTCATATTACAGATATAAACAGCACCGCGTAACAGGCGACATCAGAAGAAAAAGCAATATACAGCCCAATATACTCCAAAAAACAAGTATGTTCAGAATATGTTATACATTCTTCACCAAAGTAGTTTACAGTGGCCGTTTAAAAAAAAAGGTGGCAAGTAAACTCGTAAACGGATAAACGCTAACTCACATAACAAAAACGCTAACACATTATCGGCTAAAGGGAAGTCGGCTAGTACAAAAAAACGCTAAAAAGGCCATCCATACAAGACAATGTACTGTGAGGGATAATGCAAAGAAAGGGCAAATACAAATATTTCAGTACCTTTTTGCACTTAGGAGCGCTCAGCCACAGTCGCCCAGCAGCAGCGAGGAGGAGTAAAGGTAAAGATGGCGTCCTGGGGAAAGGAGGGACTATAACACCTCGGATAGGAAGTACCTGTGGGGGGGAGGAGTATAGAATAGGTGGATGCAAGGTAAGAAGCGGAAGGGGAGTATTCTATTGAAAAGAGAAGGTAGTCCTAATAGAATAGGGGTGAGGTGAGAAGCTAGATCTAGAGGAGAACTACAGAAGGAAGGAGGGACCTATGTAGGAAGCTATACTAGAGCAGGAGATAGTGAGGAGTTTAAGGAATGTATTAGAGTAAGAATAGATAGAGTCAGATATAGGGGATAGGTGCCAAAAGTAAAGAGTAAGGTAGCAGACCAAGATGTAGCTAAGACAAGGAGAGAGACTGGGAAGAAAGGGATAAATAGGGAGGTAGAGTACTACCTAGAGAACAGAAACCAGAGAGGAGGGAAAAAGTAACAGAGGAAGTAAGCAAGTAGAAGGCTAGAGATAGTAAATGTAAGGGGAAGTGGGTCACAGAGCACTACAGAGATAGAAAGGAATGGAGTGAGAAGGTGAAGGAGGGGAGAATATGGAAAGGAATAATCAGTACTATAGGTCTAGATGTGTACAGAGTGACACCTAGTGGACAGAGAGGCAAGGTGCAGAGGAGAGTCACAAGGTTCTGGGGCAGGAAAGAAAAAAAACAACATATACTGCTGGAGGGGGGAGTACAGGCTAAGTAAAGCAGTAGAATAAGGTAGCAGAAGAAATAAACAGAGTAAGGGGTGAGGGGGCTGCTGCAGGCAAGCTTAGCTGGGAGCAATACAGAAACCACACAGATATAAATGGGCAAAGACCACAACCAAATTAAGTAGACATACTCTCTTAAAACCTGAGGTAGTATAGTAAGTTTGTAGAAGACTGCAGGGTCCAGAGCTTTTCAAAGGTAGTGGGCAGAAGGTACCCTCAGAGAGTAGGGAAGAGTTTCTCCCAGGAAAACCGTCACTGGGAAGGCAGGAGAATTAGCTGGAACAGGAGAGAAAAGAGGAGATAATAAAATGAAAGTAAGTAAACAATGCAGTACATTCAATATGAAGCTGTAACCAAATACACAGATACAGTGATAAAATCCACTGTTCCATCAATTAACATATTGTAACAATATAGGTCAGGCAAGAAAATAAGAATTTAGGCAATGCACATTATATAGCATACTCAGTTGAGGATTGTATCAATTAAAAACAAATGCATATCCACAAGAAGAGAGTAGCAGCAGTTTGGTTAAAACACCAGGTAAAGTTTAGTCTTTAAATATTGTATACAGTTTAATTGAAGCACAAGGTATTCCTTCTAAAGGTAAAAAGAAAACAAGGGCAAGCACATTGCTCCATAGTGTAGTGTAGAAAAGAGTGTCGAGTGTAGGGAGGCCCAGATGCAAGTATGACCCAAGGCAAGGCTGCACATGTGCGGCCACGCCCTACATACAACACACAGGCCCCAAATAAAAAGAGGCAGGGCAGAGTACTGGAGAGTTACACAAAAATTAGTCAATCCATGACATTATATCACAAAAAGGGAAAATAGTGTTGTAAGCCACCCAATTGACCTTCAGAGGAATCTGAGTGGGGTCCAGGAGGCACTGATTGGCCTAGCAAAGATCACTAAAGACCACTCGCAATTATTAGTAAAAGGAATAGCCCTTGGACTAGGTGTCGGCCCCAGGAATATCTGTATGGGGTCACTGATTAGTCTAGCAGTAGTCGCTAAAAGACTTAATTCCAAAAATATAAGTAAAGAGGACAAGGCTTTGGTCTGCATGTAGTCCCCAGAAGTATGTGTATGGGGTCATGGAGGCACTAATTAGCCTAGCAATATACGCTGAACTAGGCGCTAAGCATTTCCCACCCACAATAGTGCAATAGTCTCACTAAATCACCAACAGTACCTGCAGGATAACTGTAATGGTTAGGCAGAGTGCTACGAGCATATAACTCAGCCGGGGATACAGCAGAAATGCTGCGTGTACTATTACATATATAGTAAAAGGCTAATACGCTAACACTGCTTAGCTATTTGAGAGTAATGGTTACAAGCACCTAGGTCGCACCATAGTTGAGCAAACAGTACACGATCCCAGTAACAGATCAGCTGAAATATCAGCGTTAGAAATCGACAATCCACAAAACAAGTTACAGCTCAGTAAAGTTCAGGTGTTCAGCAGTTTGTCATAAATCTCATATTACAGATATAAACAGCACCGCGTAACAGGCGACATCAGAAGAAAAAGCAATATACAGCCCAATATACTCCAAAAAACAAGTATGTTCAGAATATGTTATACACTCTTCACCAAAGTAGTTTACAGTGGCCGTTTAAAAAAAAAGGTGGCAAGCAAACTCGTAAACGGATAAACGCTAACTCACATAACAAAAACGCTAACACATTATCGGCTAAAGGGAAGTCGGCTAGTACAAAAAAACGCTAAAAAGGCCATCCATACAAGACAATGTACTGTGAGGGATAATGCAAAGAAAGGGCAAATACAAATATTTCAGTACCTTTTTGCACTTAGGAGCGCTCAGCCACAGTCGCCCAGCAGCAGCGAGGAGGAGTAAAGGTAAAGATGGCGTCCTGGGAAAAGGAGGGACTATAACACCTCGGATAGGAAGTACCTGTGGGGGGGAGGAGTATAGAATAGGTGGATGCAAGGTAAGAAGCGGAAGGGGAGTATTCTATTGAAAAGAGAAGGTAGTCCTAATAGAATAGGGGTGAGGTGAGAAGCTAGATCTAGAGGAGAACTACAGAAGGAAGGAGGGACCTATGTAGGAAGCTATACTAGAGCAGGAGATAGTGAGGAGTTTAAGGAATGTATTAGAGTAAGAATAGATAGAGTCAGATATAGGGGATAGGTGCCAAAAGTAAAGAGTAAGGTAGCAGACCAAGATGTAGCTAAGACAAGGAGAGAGACTGGGAAGAAAAGGGATAAATAGGGAGGCAGAGTACTACCTAGAGAACAGAAACCAGAGAGGAGGGAAAAAGTAACAGAGGAAGTAAGCAAGTAGAAGGCTAGAGATAGTAAATGTAAGGGGAAGTGGGTCACAGAGCACTACAGAGATAGAAAGGAATGGAGTGAGAAGGTGAAGGAGGGGAGAATATGGAAAGGAATAATCAGTACTATAGGTCTAGATGTGTACAGAGTGACACCTAGTGGACAGAGAGGCAAGGTGCAGAGGAGAGTCACAAGGTTCTGGGGCAGGAAAGAAAAAAACAACATATACTGCTGGAGGGGGGAGTACAGGCTAAGTAAAGCAGTAGAATAAGGTAGCAGAAGAAATAAACAGAGTAAGGGGTGAGGGGGCTGCTGCAGGCAAGCTTAGCTGGGAGCAATACAGAAACCACACAGATATAAATGGGCAAAGACCACAACCAAATTAAGTAGACATACTCTCTTAAAACCTGAGGTAGTATAGTAAGTTTGTAGAAGACTGCAGGGTCCAGAGCTTTTCAAAGGTAGTGGGCAGAAGGTACCCTCGTAGAGTAGGGAAGAGTTTCTCCCAGGAAAACCGTCACTGGGAAGGCAGGAGAATTAGTCTCTTAAAACCTGAGGTAGTATAGTAAGTTTGTAGAAGACTGCAGGGTCCAGAGCTCAGAGCTTTTCAAAGGTAGTGGGCAGAAGGTACCCTCGTAGAGTAGGGAAGAGTTTCTCCCAGGAAAACCGTCACTGGGAAGGCAGGAGAATTAGCTTTTTGCACTTAGGAGCGCTCAGCCACAGTCGCCCAGCAGCAGCGAGGAGGAGTAAAGGAAAAGACCTTTACTCCTCCTCCATGTTAGTGACCTAACATGGAGATAAGCATCCTTGAGGTCCAAAGACACTATATAGATCTGAGGGAGAAGTAGAGGAAACAGAATCTGAACAGACAACATCCAAAAGGAAGGCACTTTTAAAAAAAAAATGTTTAGATGAGAAAGGTCTATAATAGGTCTCCAAGCACCCTGTTTTCTTGGCACTAGAAACAGCCTGGAGTAGAATCCTTTTCCCCTTTGAGACAGAGACACCTCTTGAATAGTACCCTGAGTTAAGAGAGTTTTAAGAACCTCTGGGAAAAAGTGAAGGTGAGGAATGCCCATAAAAGAAGGGTGGTATTTCCACATCTTGAATTGCTCCTTACAAATGATCAACAGAAACCAAGAATCTTGAGTGACCTAAAGCCAAGCAGGAAGAGAAAAAGAAAGGCAAAGAGAAAGGGAAATGTGGCTGGGAGGAGATGGATAGTCATACAGCACCTGGTTTGTCTGGAGAAGAAGGCTTTGGAACCCTGAAAACTGGGAAGCCTTAGCAGGAGGAGCCTTGCCACTCTTCTTGCCTTTAGTAGAAGGGCAAGAATGTCTACAAATAAAGGCAGGCAAAGTGGTATAGTTCCTCTGAAATGTAGAGCACAGGAGAAACAAAAACATGTTTAAGCTCCTGTAAAGCCTTACACTTATCCTGAAAGGACTTAAGCAAACCAGCAGCAGCATCCCCAAACAAAAGTTTAGAATCCAGAGGAGAATCCATCAACTTAGCTTTAATACCACAAGGTAGAGGCTGGAGCCTAAGCTGCACAGTAAACAGGAGTAGGAAATCACTAGAAAATGAAAATGCATTCAACTGGCAGAACAGACACAGGTAAACAGACAGATAGTGAAAAAGGCCATTCAGACTGGCGGCAAAGAAGTTCTGTTTATAGTAAGCCTGAACATTAGCTTTATGCCCTATGGTATGCAAGGAGCATTTGAGTGATGTTCAGGCATAACTTTAAATGCAGAAATAAGTATAAGTGAGTCAAACCACCATGGCCCAGCCAAATAAATGTCCAGAAGATATGTAAAACAGCAAACAGTTTATTGGAAAAAGGTTAGCGCTTTTGCAGGGTTACCGCTTCATCAGACCAAATACAAAATGAAAATAAAAAACACATATTTTTAAAAAAGTTCTCAGACAATCAGTAAGAAACAATTAAAACTGAACCAAGTCATCTTCTGCCTAATAAGGCAGGCTTAAGGAAGTGCCAGTGTTAAGGCCTGGAGGTTCATAAGCCCTCATAGAGATAATCCACTTTAGTTCACACAATTCAACAGTGTTGTTAAAATCACCTCTTCTTCTGCTGGGATGCAGCACTTGCAGAACCCTAAATAAAAAGGTACTATGGCCTGGATAAGATAAGGCATGATTGGCTAGGGCATTATATATAACCTAATTGTGTATGTTTCCTAAATGCTCAGGAATTCTTTCCCCTCAGCTGGCGTGTGGTTTTACCAATGTAAAAACCATTACAGGAACAGCATGTAGCAAGATAAACTAAGTACCTTCTCCTACATGTTGCCACAAATCTAGGTATAAAAACACGTCCGATGACAGGGTGTGTAAAACAGGGATCTGGAGAAATAGCAGAGCAAGCTTTACAATTATAACAGGGCAGGGTCCCAACCTTCCCTGAGGGCATGAGACATACAGGCCTTGGGCCATAACATAAAAGCCTTTTAAGTGACATGTTATTTCTGAATGTAAAGGAGGGATAATCTCCCACCACCCATCTTACATTTTCATCTGCTAAAAGAACAGGCCAATTTGTTCTAATGACATTACAGTAATGTTGTATATTATTAGAATATTTAAAAAAATATTCTGGGAGAGCAACCCATGTTACCAACCTGTCTTTTATTTGTAGTGTGATTATTTGAAGAAAAATAGGGAGCACCTCTAGTGCATCGATTCGATAAAGCAGTCATCCTGGAGTTATTTATTGAGGTCTGTGAGTACCCTCTAACATTAAAGCCTTCACCCATTTTATATATAGTCTCTTGAAAAGCCACATCGTTGGTACATAGCCTAGAGGCTCTTAAACATTGGCCATTAAGAATATTAGAAAAAAATATGTGAAAGATGCATACTAGACCGATGGAGTAAACTATTCCTCCAACAGGGTTTCCTGTAGAGCTGCATCTCAAGGGTGCCTTCAGTATTTCTTAATACAGTAACATCTAAGAAGTCAATAGATGTGGAAGAGTAATTTAGACTAACCCTTAGATAGTCTGTGGTACTTTCAAGATTTCTGATAAAATTCAAAGTTCTTCCTCACTACCTCCCACAAGAGAAAAATATCATCAACAAATCTAGCGTAGTACTTGATAAAGTGTCTATAGGGATTATCATTATAAACATGCTCATTCTCCCACTATGCCATAGCCAAATTGGCATAGCTATTGGCTTAGGGGTTCCCATGGCTACATTTGTGTGTTGCAGATAATACTGACTTTCAAACACAAAACAGTTATTACATAGAATCAAATCTAGCAAAGTACAAATAACAGTAATCATGTTATGCGAGAAATTTCTATGATGAGAAATAAACAACCTGACAGCATCAATACCCACTTCATTAGGGTATAACAGTGAACAGAGTTTTCAAGTCCAAGGTTGTCAGAAAAACATTATCAAGTACAACACCATTTGTAGAGGAGTTTAAACTAGATAGAAAAAGTTCAGTATCTTTTAAAACTGACAGAGACTCACTAAGTACAGGTTTAAGTTTTAGTTCAACATATTTGGAAAGAGGTTCAGTCACCCAGCTGCACCCTGAGACAATGGGGCAGAGTGGAGGCTTGAAACTGTCCTTATGAATTTTGGGCAAACCATGTATTGTAGGAATAAGGGTATTCTCAATGGTCAAGGACTCATACAGATCATGGTCAATAAGACCACATATCAACAAATCATAAAGATCAATCTTCACATTAGTAATACATCTATTAACATCTTTCTCTAAAACCTTCTTATAGGTACAAACAGCATTTAGCATAATATACATACTAGTTAAGTAATCAGATCTATTCAGTATAACAATTGCACCTCCCTTAAGTTAGTTCGTAGTTGTTGCAAAGCATTGTTTTCACCAGTATTTAGATTACAAAATTTTGGCTTAAAATGCCTGAAGATGTAACAATATAATTTTACATAATTTGACAAAAGACTCAATAGACACTGCAAGAGGTGGGCAATAAACACTTTCGGTTTAAAGGACCCTGTTTTCTGTATTAACATGCCATTTCCCCAAGCAGTGTTTCAAAGCATAACTTTGCATGCAATAGTTTGATATCTAAAATGACATCAGCTACATCAGATTTGATGCCTGGTACAAAAGCCTAAACCTTTGTTAAGTACACATATCTGTGCTGCTGTTAGGGTATAATTCGATAAATTATACACTAAGTCTTGTTCAGAAAAGGTTTCATACCATTCCATCTCACGGGTGACCATCCTTCCTTAGAGGCTTTCCTTTTCCGAGTATCTCTTGATAGAGAGCGGCCTCGTTGATTGATGGATCCAGCCTGGTGGGCAATGGTAGAACCATAAACAGGCTAGGCAAGGAAATATTGCCATTATCTTTAAGCCTAGGCATTTCCTTCACTTTACTATGGGCTCCTAGCCTTAAAAAATCATCTGTGCAAGGACTGTTCACTGAGGGAGCTCCAACTTTAGCTGAAACGGCTTGCGTAGCATTCAGAGGGTCAAGAGATGTAAGCTTGTGTAACTCCCATTGGCAGAGGTGTGTCTTCAGAATGCTCGTTGCTGATAGAATGTTTAGGTCCAGAATAAGCATACTAGAGGTATTTCCTTGTTGAAGCAATATTAGTTAGATTATTGCTGGATACAGTCAAAGAATCCAGCTTGGGTACATTTAAAGTACACTTGTTGGTTGAAAGTACATTAGTTGTATTTGCACTAAGTTTACCTAAGGAGTGTGAATCATGAACTTGCTGTGCTGCAGGTTGAACATCAGAAAGATTAGGTTCACTCCTTGGCCAAACAAAAACATGACCTTTAGTGAAATCCGAGTGGTCCCTGAGGAGCTTCTTATGTTTCTGTTGTTTAAGCCTATATTCATAGGCCAATACCTTAGCACACAGGTTGTCTAGTTTTAATAAGTATTCATCAGATGGATACTTAGTTTTCATGGTATCTAGTTGGTGTTCAATGTCAATACGAAGAGACATTTCAATGGGAGTGTAATATTCTATTAAAAGTCATAAGTAGTTAAATCTTAAATCTAGATTTAGAGTTTGCCAACATTTAAGTAATTCAGGTTCACTAGAAGCTTGAGTAGGCATTTTTAGGATCCACAACCCCCCTGGGGGTAACTTTATGCACAAGACAAGCCTCAAAGTGAAACGTCTGCCATTCATACCTTTTTAGCTTGTACATCAAATTTTCAACTTCTTTAAAGGCTTCCAGAAAAGCACACAAACCATCAGTATCCATGGTCTCAACCTCTCCTTGTGTAGAAAAGGCAAGCCTAAGGAGAGGATTAGGCTGGTTAGAAACTAGTCTATGTAGGCAGTTGGTATCTTACGATTCATAGTGTTCATTTGAGTAGATACCATGTTAACAGATGTATAAATTCCTCCAGCATTCGCATCAAGAGGCTTTTATGTTATGGCCCAAGGTCTATGTCCCACACCCTGAGGGAACGTTGGTACCCTTCCCTGTTATAATTGTAAAGCTTGCTCTGCTATTTCTCCAGATCCCTGTTTTACACACCCTGTCACCGGGCGTATTTTTACACCTAGATTTGTGGCAACATGTAGGAGCAGGAACTTATTTTATCTTGCTACATGCTGTTCCTGTAATGGTTTTTACATAGGTAAGACCACACGCCAGCTGAGGGAAAGAATTCTTGAGCATTTAGGAAACACACAATCAGGTTATAACTAATGCCCTAGCTAATCATGCCTTATCTTATCCAGGCCATAGTCCTTATTTAGTCCATACGGACTTAAAGTATTGTATTTCATAATCAAAAGAGATTCTTTTTGTCTTAACACATTTTTTTGAAGAGTAACATTGTTATTTTTTGTAACTAAATATACAATTTTTTCTCCTGTGATTAATGATATAATAAAAGAATACTGGGATTTTGTTAAGAAGGAAATTATCTCACTGAGAAATGTACAATTAGTGACATCGTATAAGAGAGGCAGAAATATACAGGATTTTCTGGTACACAGTGTATACAGGGAAAAACAGAATTTTATGTTAACTAATATTAGTGAAGTAGGTACTTTTCCATGCAACAATTGTTCTATTTGTAAATATATAAATATGGAAATAAAAGAAATTAATGGAAAAAAAATTTCTAATAGACCTAAATACTCTTGTCTTAATACAGGGGTTATTTATGCTATTTTCTGCTCTTGCAAAAAATATTATATTAGTGAAACTAAGCGCACTTTATCTCATAGAATAAAGGAACATGTTAGAGATGTGAGAAATAGAAAGATGAATAGCCCCATTGCAGAACATTTTAATAACAAACATGATGGTAATTTAGAATGTATGAAAGTTTCTGTTTTAGAACATGTACCATTACATTTTAACAATGTTACTCTTCAAAAAAATGTGTTAAGACAAAAAGAATCTCTTTTGATTATGAAATACAATACTTTAAGTCCGTATGGACTAAATAAGGAATGTAACTGGCATAGTTTTATATGATTATTGTACCTTTAAAAGTTTTTGATTTTATAATTGAATAATTAATTGACTGTTTAAATGTACTGATTGATGAAGCTTTGATATATATATCACTTTGAATGTGCTCTCTGTTTTTCTACTCTGTAAAGGCTGTTGGCCGAGGCGCTAAGAGAAGTGAGATATTTTTGTATAATAAATTTTTGAAAGTTGAGCTGTTACTCACTGGTGTTCTTTTGGTCGTTGCTGCTATATGAATATTTATCAGTGTTGTTGCTCTTTAAAAAAATGTTTGGGGGTTATGTAAGAGGGTAATTTGTTTCTTTGTTTGGAGACTTGGCTTTATGTAGCTATTCATGTGTGCTGATGAAGAAACACAGTGATGGACGAAATGGTATATGCCGGGTTCCGGCGTGTAGATCGCGTGACCAATGCCGCGAGCTACATCGCTCAGAAAACCGCAACACCGCTAAACCATAGAGCGGTGCTGCGAGTAACGCGGCGGAAAGATGCGGCGGTGTGAAAACAGACAAAAGCAGACGGCCCCTAAGGCAAACACGCAGCCCGTCAACACACAGAGCGCGGCAAACACCGCAGCGGATCGGGCGAAACAGCACAACGGTAGTGCTCCAAAACAGTTGCATAAGCACTCATACACCCAAAACAGTTGCAGAAGCAGTCCGAAACCCAAAACAGTTGCAGAAGCAGTCATAACACCAAAACAGTTGCATAAGCACTCATACACCCAAAACAGTTGCAGAAGCAGTCCTAAACCCAAAACAGTTGCAGAAGCAGTCATAACACCAAAACAGTTGCATAAGCACTCATACACCCAAAACAGTTGCAGAAGCAGTCCTAAACCCAAAACAGTTGCAGAAGCAGTCATAAAACCATTACTTACCCTCACAGCCCCAGTTGTCCACGCAAACACAGCAAACAGTCCCCGAGAAGCAGGAAGTAAAGTCCCCAGCACGTAGAGCAATGCACAGCACACTTTACCCGAGAAATGCTGCATAGAAAAGCAGGTCATGTGTCAGGTAAACCCTTAAAGGTACAGACAAAGCAGTGTCAGGGTCAATAGAACACACACACTATAACCTGTCTGTGTACTAGTAGTAAGCATGTCACAGCAGGGTGTCTGTAGTATAGGACAAACCCAGATAACAGGCATGCCTGCAACAAACAGTACCTACCCTGCTAGAGCCCCTGAGTGCAGTTGTAGGTGTGAACATGCTAACCTGGTAAAGCATGACACACTAACCCAGTAGCAGGGGATATAGTAGCTGTAACCCATCTCCGACTCCACAGTAGAGTAAGACATGCAGCTTCTGCTAAACACGTCATGTTGTCCCTGTTACAGGAGTATAGACAAGTACCCAGCCCCATGTAGGAAGACAAGGGTGCAAGACAGAGGTACCTCCCTAAGTAACATCTGCCACTCAAGCAGACACCAAGCCCTAAACCGTGATTGGCTGGCAGCAACAACAGGGAGTTAAAGGGGGCTGGCACAGTACACACAGAACCTGTGCTCAATCAGGCATCGTGGACTCTAAACAGAGTACAAGCATACGGCAACCCCAGGGATGTGTTAACTGCAGACATTGCAACCATAGGGAAGAGACAGTCAGAGACGGTTGGAGTGCACGAAGCTGTACAGGGCCATTGAGACAGACAGAGTTACTACACACGGTATAAGACAAGGAGGTGTAAACCGAGTGGCCTACTGTCTGGAAGGGACTGTGTCCAGGTTCAGTAGTATATCCCATACCAAGCTCCACCGGCTGTGATGGATTCTGAGAGACCATCTACAAGTGCTGCAACCATGCTGGAATGTATGTATCTGTATAGCCCTGGTCTGATTGGCAACAGATACAGCACAGTGCCCAGCCAACGTGGCAAACCCATGCTGGTGTTGGAGGGGTACCTCTACCATTTGGAACGTGAGACACCACCAAAACGGTACTGGGCATGTAGTGAGCGGAGAAAGGCATGCAGAGGACGTGCCATCACTGTTCGGCAGGAAGAGGGTGAGAAATTGCTGAAATCACTGCCACACCAGCACGGCCCAGATGCAACAATGGCACAGGTGGCTACATTGCGAGCAGAACTGCGGCAGAGGGCAGTAACTGGTAATGAATTGCCAAGCTTGGTAATGCAGAGTGTGCTAGGCACAGCAGATGACAATGTACTGCAGGAGATGCCTTGTCGTACCCCGTAGAAGCATCACCAGGGAATGCGGCAGCAGGCATGGGCATCCATGGCTACACCTCCAGCAACCCTTGCAGATATTGATGCCAGCCAGTATCCACTCCGTGGTGGCAGCTTCATACCGTAGAAGGTCGGATATGGATGGTACCGCTTCCTTGGTAGTACTTACTACAACACAGAACCTGACTGACCTGTGCAGGTCCGACTTTGTTCTTGGTGATGGCACCTTTCCCACACGGGCCGATATCTGTCGCCAGCTATATACATTACATGGCTGTATTGGCACCCCCACCTCAATGAGGGTCGTACCCCTGGTGTACTGTCTCATGACACGGAAGTCGGAGTCTGCATACACCACTTTGTGGGAGGTGCTGAGGGGTATGGCATCTGACCAGGGATGCACTTTGTCACCACAGTATATCATGACTGACTTTGAGAAGGCAGCAATTCGTGCCAGCCAGAAGGCATTCCCTAGGAGTATTCGGAAGGGATGCCTATTCCATTTTGCACAGATCATCTGGCGACAGATCCAACATCACCACCTTGTCGCCCTCTATGGCACGGACACTGCTTTCTCCATTGCCATTCGCAAGCTGATAGCGTTGGCATTCCTACCTTTGGATGATGTTGTCCCTGCATTTCTGGACATTGTGTCTTCCTTACCAGAATGTGCCCAGCCGATTGGTGTATTTCTAGACCATCATTATGTCCAAGGCCGACCACGTATGCATCCCGCTGTTCAGTACAGACACGAATGCCATCGTCATACCCTCTGCGGTTCTGGAATGTGTCCGATGTCTCTGAGATGGACTTCCACGTACTAACAACCAGGTGGAGGCGTGGCATCGTCGGCTGAAGGTATTACTGGGTCGCCCTACTGTACAGCTAGCTGGCCTTTTGTGTGTTCTGCAGCAGGAGCAGAACCTGCCGGATACCCGACGTGAATCTCTTCTGCGGGGATGCCTGTAACACCGCCGTAAGAAGGCTATTGTAGTAAGGGAGCGTCGCCTAAAGCACATCTTACAACATAAGTGTGACTACACTAATGTGCAGGATTTCCTCCGTGCTGTGGCACATTTCTACAAATTATGATGCTGTCTGGGTTTCGTATGCACCAAGCACAACACACATCACATTGCATATGCAATTAATAAAGGCTTTGCCCATAGCACACGGGTTCCATGGTACCACTTTCATGCCCACGTGGCATGCTATCCCAGCAGGATTTTCCAGTAACACTTTCACATGGTGGCTTCTAAGGGGGTGCACAGTGTATCACTGTGGTGGTTTGTATCTGCCACCTGTGGTTAGGGTGTAGGGGTTCCCTCAATTTTGACAGGGAATTGTCCACAGTCCTTTGTCACTGCAGTTAAAATGTCATCCTGCCATGTGTCCACATCCAGCTGTCTCACAGGTGGGTGTCGCACCGCCTAGGTGCCTGGACCCGATGCCTTATTACCAAAACTGGTTTCAGCTAATGTATGAGCACATTGTTTCTGTCTTAGCCTCCTTACGGAATGAGATAGGACAAGTTTTCTCTAGAGTAATTCTCACTATGCCATTTGGAATTTATTGAGGTACTGATAAAGTGATCAGGTATTACTAACCTAATTTTTAAGACTAATAATGCACCATGTAAAAAATTCCAAAGGGGCAAGTACAGCACCTGAAAAGAAGATGATTTCATTTTTATTTGGTCTGGTTCAGTTGACATGTTAAAAGATTTTGTTTTATATTTACAAAACACTACTTCATTTTTACAGTTTACTCTTAAGTTTGCTGTTGACTCAGTTGAGTTTTTGGTTATTAGGCTTAATAATGTCAAGTGTGTTACATACCCAATTACTGAGGAAAGGCTATAAGAGGAATAATACTCTGCATCTTGTAGCATGCACCCAGGATTTTTTTAAACGGAATGTAATAGTCTGCATGCCCATAGCATGCACCCAGGATCTGTTAAACATAATGTTGCAAAAGGGCTTTTTTCACATATACTAGGTTGCATGACAGAGATAGTGATATGTTTGAGTCGTTTGTTGATTTAGCTAGCAGGTTGATTCAAAGAGGGTATAAGGAGTCAGTTGTTCATAAGGCGCAGAATGAAGTTGTATTGCATTGGCTAGATAGACCAAAAGAATCCTAGACTCGGACAGGGATAAAAGTTATTTATTGAAATACAAGTATATGGGGTTAAGCGTTTTCATCTGTTGTAACAGACTTCCTCAGAACAATAGACAACTGTTTCAAAACCATTAAAAAACCTCTTTGGCGCCAAAAATCAATTGTCATTTAAAGAAACATACACTACTATAATCAAACTTAAACAACATATGTCAAAAATATTAAAATTTCCTACCTAAATGTTATTTATTTATTTTATTATATTAAACCTAAATAAATAAAACCTAAAACATAAGAATATGTTAAAATTGTTAACCATTAAAACTTGATTCATCCATTATGATAATATTAAAAAGGGCTTAATACTAATAAATTAATTAATGCCAGGAAATCATGTAGCATCAGTCAAAATCTGCCATTTAGTTTCCTTCATGGCTAACAAAGCTTTCCAGTTCCCACCAAAAGGTAAAATATCTACAGTATCTATAATGGAAAATTTGAAACAATGTGTTTTCCCATAAGAAAAAATATGTCTGTAGAGAGCATTTTTAGAATCTTTCGTTTTTATCTTCTAAAAGTGTTCATAAATACATCTTCTGAAATGCCTCTCTGTTTTTCCAATGTAATAAGCAGGGCAGGACAAACATTTTGCAATATAAACAACATTTTTGGTGTTAAAATTTCCTGCCCTGCATTTAATGTAGGTCTTGTTATAATCCCCTTAACACCTACATCTTCACAGATGGCATTACATTGTTTACAACACCCACATTTCCTTGTACCTCCAAATTTTGGTTTACCATAAGCTCTCATCTCCAATAACCTATTAATGTTCGGTCCAGGTTTGTAAACAAAACTAGGCATCTTTCCCAGGGTATCCACTAAATCTTTATCAACAGTGATCAAACTCCAATACCCATAAATAATATTTTTGATGTAATGTACAAAAGGAGAATACATCAAGACACATACGTTGACTAATTCTGTTGTTAAGACCCTCAATAACCTTACTGATGGGACCCATTCCTAACATTGGGGGGTACTTGTTACCCCATTCTTACTTAACATAATGAACAATGTTCTCCAAGATTAAACTGGGATATCCTCTATTGAGAAACATAGACTTGATGAATTCAAGTTCTTTACACATAATTTCTTTAGTCGAGGACATCCTAGCGGCCCTTATACATTGCCCCTTAAAAACATTTTTAAAAATGTGTTTTGGATGATTACTACTGTATTGCAAGTAATCATTAGAAAAAGTCTCCTTTCTATAAATCCGAGAGGTAAATCCCTTATCTGAATGACCAATGTAAAGGTCCAAATAAGCAATACCATTTATATTAATATTATGGGTAAATCTCAAAAATTCTGTCGTCTGGTTAATATAATTGATAAAAAGAGGAATATTATTTATAGGACCATTCCATAATATAAATAAATCATCTAAATACCTAGTGTAATATACAATATTGGAAAAGAATTCACTAGTGAACAAAAACTTAGTTTCCCACTCTAACATGACAAGGTAGGCAAAGATGGGAGCACAGGATGCTCCCATCACCACTCCTCTTCTTTGCCTGTAATATTCACCTTCAAATTGAATAAAGTTGTAATCCAGGACAAGTGCCATCATGTCAGTAATGAGACAAATACGGTCCCAGTCAAAGTCAGAGTATTTCTAAGACTATTACTAAAGAATTCCAACCCAATGTCTCTCGGAATACAAGAAAAAAGATCAACTGCATCAATAGTGATAAAAACAAGTTCCTTTCTCCACAATTCTGGTGTCAATTGCCCTAGGAAGGTCCAAGAGTCCTTAATGAGGTGAGGTATCTTATTATACAGCGGATTAGTCCACTGGTCAATAACTACACCGATGGGATAAATTTTAGAACGACTACCCTCTATCTTTAAATGACAATTGATTTTTGGTGCCAAAGAGGCTTTTGAATGGTTTTGAAACAGTTGTCTATTGTTCTGAGGAAGTCTGTTACAACAGATGAAAGCGCTTAACTCCATATACTTGTATTTCAATAAATAACTTTTATCCCTGTCCGAGTCATGGATTCTTTTGGACTATCTGTGAGCTGTTTGTATTTTGGAAGTACTGTTCTTTGGAGATTTGGATTGCCTAGATAGAGCTACACCTTATTTCTCTAGTGGTAATCAGGTGTATGATAGGCAGTATACTACTGGAAATAGCAAGGCTAGGATGTCAATCACATATACTAGTGATTCCCATCAAATTTACTTTATATAGTGAAAAGGAACTGGGGGGTTCTTATGTCTGATGCTAAATATAAAAATGTGCTAGGAAATTCCCCAAGTTTTGCCTTTAAGGGCTTTGAAAAAACTACTGTGTTATAAATCACTGTGTACTGAGAGGATTGATAGGTATGGCACTTTTCAGTGTAAAGTGTGCAGCGTCTGTAAGTATATAAATAGTGATAATAGTTTACAGCATCCTGACACTGGACGTTATTATGAGTTTAAAGTTCAAGCTAGCTGCTGTTCTAGAAACATAGTTTGTCTTGTTGTGTGTGATGCCTGCTTCTATTTTTATGTTGGGAAGACCAACAGGTGCTTAAAAGACAGGAATAGAGAGCACTTTTATAGTATTTCAAAGCAAAGTATCAATAGTGTTGTGTCTAAAAATATTTTATTGGAAGCGACATCACATAGTTTTAAGTTTATGGTAATAGACTCATCGAAATTAAACATCAGAGAGGGTGATATAAGAACCTACAGTGAGTGTTTGGAGTTAAACTGGATTTTTTTTGTTAAGGGCTACTCATGGAAAAGGACTTAATGAGTGCATACCTTTAAGACTCACCCTTAGGTCATGTGGTTTAAAGAACTGAGAGGGCTATTTAAACAGGTTGATTTATTACTGTGTTCGATTTGATGAAGCATCTTGATGGTATGAAAGCACTCATCTCTTTTTATTCTGTGTTTTTATTGTTTGGTATGAATATTAAGGAGTTATATACACTCTGCCTGGCTGGTTCATTTATACAACTTGAAAAGAAGACCCCCCCCCTACTCATAAGAGAAGGGATTCTTCTCCACTGTGTTCATTTACTCTCAGACCATGTAAATCTTCATTGTGTGTCTCATTCCCATAATTAACTCCAATAATGTAGTCTGAGATCAACTTTAAATGCCCAGTGGACACGCCTATACTAATAACTATTAACAGATAAAGTATTTATAAATATTGACATATGCCTACAAACTGGTACATTTTTGTTGATCTTAAAAGAGCATTTAAAACTGTTAACCATCAGCTATTACTTAAAAAATTATAATATTGATATTTTTATAAGTACATCTGTAGCTGGTTTGCAGGCAGTCTCTGTAACAGAACTTTTATAGTCTCATCTTAGGTTCATAGGTTCATAGTAGTGTGCTAGGCTAATGACCACAGGGGCCTTTACAAGCCTAGCCATGGAAGTCAAATGTATCCAATAAGTTTTTGTGCCTCAAGAGTTTTTTTGGGATATGTATTAGATAGGGCATGATTTAAGTACTGTCTCTGTCCATAAAAGACACAGGTGCCAGACAAGGGATGAATTTCCAGTTTCTCATCCACTCTACCAGGTTACAGTTGTATAGGGTGAAGGAAGAGCTTTGCTTCACATTAATGGGAAGTCTGTTCCAGAGAACAGGAATTAGCTGAGACACATATTATATTTAAGTCATTAGATCTAGTAAGTCTGACACTGTTTGTTTTTTGGCTATGCAAAAGGTCCATCAGAGCTGGGTCTATGGATGCCTTTTACACCCGGCATAGATTACCTCTTCAACAGCACAGGGTATAGATTATAAAGATAAAGCTTTCAGGTTATCTGCATAGGACACTTTGTTTAAGCCCTGTATTCTTTGTATGAGGGACCTCTGTGGACATTCCAGGTGTTGCATGTGCATGGTTAGGTACAAAGGGAGTGTTATACTCAAGCATAGGTCTGATAACAGAATAGAGGGGCAAGATGACTTCCCTTGACCTGGATGACATGCCTTTCTTATATGTTGAGCGACATAAGATTGATTTTTGAACTGCCTTAAACACATGTCAGGTTACTACCTACCTGTGTCCCCAGATCCCTGACTATTGTCTCTTCTTAGGGGTGTTTTATCTATAAGGTATTGTCCTATAACTTCATATACTGAATCATTTTGCAATGTACAGATTGTAGTAAGTATAGCATAGTAATTGATATATATTATTTCATATATTAAATAGAACATACCAGACAAGGATAAAACACAATGGGAGTGTGGCCAAGATGGGCAGTGAGTAGCAGAGAATTCAACAGCTCCACTAAAGAAATATTATTCTGACTGGAATTCTGCCATCAGACTAAAAACTGAAAATACTTTTATACATGATTTAATAGAACTTAACTTCACCTATAATAATATCAACTTTAAAACTAAAAAAAAGGCAGACTTTCTGGTCAAATTATTCTTGGATAACTTCTTCTCATCTGAAGAAATTCATCATGAGCTTCACTAAATCTAGCAACCAGGATTCCAGCCTTAAAAGAGAGATTCAGACTTTGATAACAAATATACGAGGCCTTACCATGAAAACTGGTAAGATACCAAAATAGACAATTGCAAGGAGAAGACTACCAAACAAATGGATTTACTTCATCAGGATTTACTACAACAAAAATCTCAGATATCAGGTATCGAAGATGCTTTAAATGATATGGATGGAAGAATTATAGAGAATGAAAATAATGTGGAATTCTTACTCAAACAAAATACTCTCCTACAAATAAACTAGATGATCTTGAAAACAGATCCAGATGCAACAATCTAAGAATATTTGGATTACCTGAAGGCATAGAGGGGAACAACATGACTAACTCTCTCACTACTTAGTTACCTAAAACTCTTGATCTCACTGAAGCTATGTCTTTTTGTATTGAGCGAGCACATTGTTCTCTTACTACAAGTAATATATCCAACCAAAAACAACCTAGATCTATCATTGTCAAATTCCTTTCATCTTCCGACAAGGAATTAGTTCTAAAAACTGCATGGTCCAAGTCACCAATTAAATCAAATGAAGCTATACGCTTTGACAATGATTATTCATCAGCAGTTATAGCTAAAAGAAAAATACTCCTACCTTTGATAAAGGAACTGAAGAAAGCACAGGTGAAGACTCAGCTTTTGTTCCCTGCAAAATGGAAGATATTTTCATCGGAAGGTCCCAAAATGTTTGAAGACTTGGACTCTGCTCTGCACTATGTAAAAGACCATAAGATCTTGGAAAAAATATGAGATGGAATGGGCTAATACTACATTTAAGAGAATGGCTTTGAATCCTACATGGAAAACCTCAGAGAAACAAAAAACACAAAGAAACAAGATACTTAAATATATCTGTTTGCAGTTTATGTTTCTGGAAATAATGTTACTGAGTTAATTATTTGTTGATATATATATTTTTTTTAGTTATGTGAATGTTAAATGTATTAATGCGGATTAGTGATGTATTTAAAATCCTTTTTGCTAAATTAGAAGCTGTGTGCTACTGTTTAATAATAATGGGTAACACAGGCATTGGCTATACACTCGTGCAGGCTATATAAAGTTTACAGATCTCATACACATGAACTTTCCCTATACTTAATGAACACAAGCACATACAAGTCATTTTTGGCATTTTTTTGTGTAAAATGGCAAAAGACAACTTTTAGTGACTCTGTGAAGCTCGAGCTTGTTGTCCACGAGCTTATTTCATCTTCAATTGCCTTATTTTCACAAAAAAATCCTCTCTACAATCTCGTATGAGCTTCGCAACATCACAACGCAATTTGATAACATCAGAGCTAGTCGTTCAGCCTAACCAGGAAGTCAGTGCATGTAATTTCGTCGGAAATCTTATGAAATGTTGAAAACAGCAGTTTATACTTAAAAAATGTTTTTTAAGCCTGCTTAATACAATGTTTGGACAAATCTTAACTTTAAAAAGAAAGGAAATCATTTTTCAACTGTGTCTTTTTAGTCATATCTCAGTTAACAGAAGAAAAAGGAAAAGTAAGTGTACATTTACTTTAACTAATGAATGTCATATATATTGCTGTGCCTTGCTTAACCTGATAAAATTAGTTTTATTATAAATTTTAACTAATTTTCATTCAGAGGCTGATAGTTGATATGAAAATAGCATGGGTTAAAGTAAGCTCATTTAAGATATGATGGCATGTTCTACATCAGGTGCTTAAACTGTCATTTGAGCTTTCATACTAAAGATACATATACAAATCTGTTTTGAACACTATATTAATATAGGTGCATTTGTTGATAGGTTAGTTGGGGATATGTAATATTGTAAATTCCTAAGTAAGTGTTGATGACTGATATCCCATCTTTTGTAGTTGTAGTTTCAGGGAGTTCCAAAGTTTAAATATACATTTGCAGCTCCAGAACATATGCAAAAGGTCAGCAGTTTCATCTTTACAATGTGGGCACTTGGGAGAGTTTTTTGGGTTGAATTTATGCAAGCTAAGGCATGTATAGTATGCATTATTGAATATCATAAGTTGGGTAAATGTTAATTTTTGAAGGGAAATGGATTTTACCGTTAGATTGAATGCTTGTGTTATTTTATTATCGTCGATCAATGGTATTTTTTTCCCAATAATTAGACAGTAATAGATGATGTTGATATTTGATGCCTTTTATCAATTTGTATGAACATGTTATAAATTTGCTACTTCTTAGAAGGGCTTGATTTAGTGAGATACACTTTATTAATGGTTATATTTGAGAAAGTAGCTTGTGAGATTTCCTTAATCTGCCTCTCAAGATCAAGTAGATATTCACTATGATTTAATTTGGTTTAGTGTCTTGGATTCATGGGCGGAGGAATTTAAATATGGATAAAATATAACATTGGTTAAGTTATAGGTGATTTTTCAGGTCTGTGGCTGATTATTAATTTTTCTAAGGTTGGGATTTTTGTGGAAGGGTTGTAGGGTCATCATGTATTTGGAAGGATTTACTTCAATTACAAGAAAGATTTTGCGTTAATGTTATATAGTTTCTGATGGGTTCCATTGGATTATGTTTTAGATGTCTCTGTTTAAAAGGGTAGTGCTTTGGGTTTTCTTCGGGGTTGTGGCTTATAGTGCCTTGGCAAGATGTAGGGACCAGTTATTTACTTTGTGTGTCATAGTTTACAGGGTCTTGAAGGTTTATTTGGCATTTATGATTGGTAGTAATTTTCGAGTTCAGGTACGGTCTGACTACCTTTGTTTTGGGGTCATCAGTTTATCATATGATGTTACCACTTTTTTGGTTCCCATATAAATTTAATTGAGTTCAGTGTGCATTTGGTATTTTTTGGTACTTACCAACTTGAGGGCATAAAAATTCTTATAGTAGTCTAGACTAGGGAATGGTAGTTTAGTGATCAAAGGCTTTTGCTAGTGGTGGTGCAGTTTCACATCTCTTTAGTCACATAAAATGTGTTTTCCAATTTTGTTTAATATTATTAAGATAAAAGGTTTTATTATCTTGTAGAAAATGTGTTCCTGTGTTTGCGTTCAACAGCGGTTTTTGGTTGTTTCGTCGTGGTGAGGTGAGAAGGGTTTGGGGTTTGAAATATAGTTGTTTGGGGTTTGCAAATTGCACAGAAACTCTTCAATAAAGATAGTATTTCTTTGGTGTCTGAGATTAAGTTATACAATATATGGTGGGGTCTTCGGCAAAAGGCCCCAGCTTATAGTTTATTCTTGTACCATAAATTACTGGGGCATTATGATATATTTTGCTTAATGTTTAAGAATAAGGGTTTACTAGATGTAGTTAAATAGTAGATAGAGGATAGGTTCCATTCACAGTTTGAATTCTGACACCTTTATTTATATATAATGTTGCTTCATATGGGTTTTGTATAGATGTTTTAAAGTTGGACAAATTCTTGAGGGTATATTAAAGCAGGGTAAGATCTGGGGAAATAAAAAATTTATATTGACTATAAAGGCTTCTGGGCATCTATAATGAAGTGCCATATGTTTTGATTTTTTAGTTAGCATATGATGTGTGTGTTTAGTGTTGTGCTATCACTGGATTGCCTTCTAGATGTTAAAGCCAAACTTGTTCATTAGATATAGGAGTATATTAGAAATTTTCTTCTGATCTCTGTTGGCTAAAACAGATGGTCAAATTTTCGTTTCAATATTTTAAGAGTGATATAGGTTTTACACTTATAGTTATCCTGGGTTCTGAAGATCGTCTTTTTCTTTGGGTATGAAAATTGTTTTGGATGCATTAAAATGAACATCATTAATTTTATTGTTTATTATATAATTTAATATGCAAATAGATAGAATTTGGTAAGTATGTGCAGAGCGTTTGTAGAATTCGGCGGTAAAGACCATCTGGGCAGAAGATTTGTGTGGTTTCAGTTTTTTAATTGGTGATATTATTTCTTCAGTGGATATTGGTTTTATTAAGATCTTTCTGTAATTTCTCATCAATTTTAGGTAAGTTAAGTTTTGTGAGAATTCACTATTATTTTCATTTAGGTAGAGTTTTTGTTCTCCATAAATTTGGCCAGGTATATGTTTCAAAAATGTTGATAATATACTTCAGTTTTTCATGAAGGTTTATTCTTAAGGATATTTCAGGAATATGAGAGGTGACCTCGACTGATTAATGATTCTCTTGCTAGTGCCGAGATAGGCGTTTGTATATGATTGGCATATTTTGCAAGTATTTTAGTTTCATGGAATGATAATTTGTTATTTTGAGTCAGGAAAAGTCTTACTGGCATTTCAATAGTTCTGTTTCAGTTTGTGTGTTGTGGTTTTCATTAAATCCTGTTCTAGTGATTTGATTTTATCCTCCAGTAGCTGTTGTTCTTCTCTAATTTGGGTTTTATAATATGAAGATTTTTGGAAAGATGCCTTATTTGGGCTTTAGATGCCACCTATTCAATATCAGAGGTGTTGCTGTTTACTACCTTAACTAGTGAGATTTAGAAGTATATCCTGGATTTCTTGAACAATTTCTTTTTATTTAAAGGTTGGGGTTTTAAGGACCAGTTATATCCCTGATAAGGTGTGTTATTCCTATTATCTTTACTGATGTTTAGGGCAATTTTTGGAGTGGTCAAGACAAATAAGCGGGCATGTATAGATACAGTGGGGTCCAAGAGATATATTAAACTTCTGAAATTATAAAAGAAGTCAATTCTTGGCCACATTTTATCGACACTTAATTAAAATGTAAGATTTGTTTCTTGAATTTGTTTTATTACCATATTTAGGGATATTATAATTTAAAATCATATTTAAGTTCACTTAATGCTAGCGTTGGTTGGTTATTGGATGATCTTTGTAGGCTTGGTTATCCTGTTTCGGTTTTGGTGGCGTTCCAATCCTCCCTATGATTATGTAGTGATTGTTATATTGATTTAAGATGGGATATAGTGAAGCAAAGAAGGAATGTTGATTGTTGCATGAATTGCATATATATTAGAATTTATATTTGTGACATCGCAGCAGAAGTTGGAAATAATTACGTAGCACATACTCCCTTCATTATCTATTTAGATCTATAATTTTGTCTTGATAATGATCTTTGTAGTTATTGCTACACAGCACTATTAGTTGTACATTCCAGAGGCTAATGGCTGCCTCTTATCCATTTTTTCTTTTTATTTCTGACTAGTGGTCATTGGTTAAATAAGGTTTCCTGAAGTGAGTATAAACTGACGCAGCAAGACATAGATAGAAGAAAGTTTCTTTTTTTATATATGTTGCCCTTTAATGTTCCATGAATCTATTTCCCACATTCATAAATCTTTTAAGTTGTTTAAGTAGTCTTGAAATATGTGTGTATATAATGGTTTAAGTAGATTGTTTGTCAAAAGTATGTTATGGAAGCATTCTTTAATTCCCGGCCCCTCCCCTGTGCCTACCCACTATTCTCCTGGACCAGGAATTTGACAGGACCTTACAAAGATTTGGTATTGTCTTGTTTTGTATTAGTAGTAAGAAAAAGCTTTGCTTGTTAGCGTATGGTAGGTAAAGGAAACTTACTGGTCCTATATAACCTAAAATTATTTGTACAAAGCCTATCCCACTCATTCCCTAGCATACACTGCTATTGTAATCTACGCTCTTCTTGTTGGTTTATTTATGGGGTGTCAAAGTTTGAATAATTCTTTACACCATTCCTGAATATAACTTAATATAGGGAACATCAGTTTACACCAATAAACACTAATAATATTTGAGAGATTTCAAACTATAGATTATTATCTCTAGTTAGTTCTATAACTATATACATTATGGATATATCTTCCTTGTCTAGTCTTATTTTGTATGTGTTTCTATCTTCTCTAGGCCAGATTTTTATATCTCTGTTTGTACCTTATCTTACTTAGGTGAGGTGTTCGGATTTTAAACTTCAAGTGAAATCCGACTCCTAGAATCCATCATTTTACTGTTATTGTCCTGAGGCTTTAATCATTGAATGGCATTGTGTTAATAAGGTCTTATGGTGATTGTTCTCTACCATATATTTGGGGTTCATCATATATTGGAATCTATAGGATCTTTACTTAGTCCTGGAGAAAACAATATATATATATATAGCAGTTCAGGTTTATATACATGTATAACATAGACACATATAGTTAGGCATTTCGTTGGAGCACCTATCAAACACAAAAAGGTTATAACAACTAGTAGTTAGCAGTCAGTTATTTGTTAAAGTAACGTATCTTAAAAGCTTTTCCATAAATGTGAGCTTCAAGTTTTGAGTTATTTATAGCTTTCGTAGTTTAACATGCAAATAGTGAGTCCCTTCCTGTTTGTAGTTCATTGTAAACTGCAGTTATAATGTAGTGTTAGGCAACTTCCATCTATATTTCCAAATATTAAACTATTCTTGACTTTAGGAAAGAAATTCCAATAAAATAACAGAAATATGGCACACATTAAGTATTCCTTCAGTATTACCACACTCTTTTCTACCTGGGAGGTGAATATTGGGATAGATTGGGGTTACAGATGTCTAAAGTCTGATCATAATAATGTTAGCAAATAGAACAAGATTTTCAGTACAGTTTATAAAACATAATGATTTGTTTTATATGATCATAATAAGGATACTATGTACTAGCTTATTATACAATTTGTTAAGCAAGTAGGTGGGCTGTGTAAAATGTTCTTGGGATCCAACACCGTCTAAGTGTTCCTTTCCCGTAATCCTGTATGATTATGGCCTGTAGGTTAGTGGCACGAAGTAAAGTAGAAGCTCAATCGTCTGCTTGTGTGCTTGTATTTGTGTGTATGAGTGTGTGTGTGAGCTCGTGTGTGAGCTCCGTTTTTTATTCATTGTCAATTTGCTAGTGATCTGTAGAGAAATATAATGATTACATTGTTTTTTTTTTTTTAATATGTAGGCCAAATTTCCTTTATCTGGGGGGTATTCACGAAGCTCTAATTAAATAGCCCTATGTACTGAAGGAGAAAAACAAGACTGAACATTCTGGGGCAGCATTGGAGAGCTTCATTATTACAGCTATTATGACAATCACTACTTCTGGACTGCTACTGTAATTCCTGTTTTTTTTATTTTTTAAAAAAAGAAAAAGAAAAATATAAATATAAAGTGGCAAACACTTATAGATATTATCCACATTTCCCTCATGACAATAATTGATAGGATGTAATTGTTAACTATGTAATACTTTTCTTTAGTTACAGTTCCTTTTATCTTCAGACAGCCAGGTAGGTTGTTTAGCTTCTCAAGGGGACTCAGATTTCCGGCGGACTTCCTGAAGCACCACATCTTGAAGACGACCACTCAAGCTGTACATCCAGTTTTGGTTCCTCTCGTGCAATGCCAGTGTGATGCAGATCATGTACTTCCTGTTTCAGGTCGCTTTTGTAGAATGGGAAAGAGTTTGCGCCAGTCCTAAAGTGTGGCCTAGGCAGGGTAAACACCAGATATAGGTAGAATAAGACCTCGCTGTTGGTGGGAGATGAATGATCTCAGTGGTTCAGCAAATCGGATCGGAACTTAAAGCTAGATCTCGATGGCAGGATTGGATTTAAACACAGACATGAAGGTAGATTTTGCTTCACTCTTGCTGGTAACTGAATACTTGATCCCATCGACTGAGAATACTAAGGTATTTGGGTACTTCATTTGAAATTTTAGCTTTTTATCTATCAGGAATTTGCAATAAGGAGATAAAAGCTGTCTGTTTTGTCTAATTTGCAGGGGCAGGTCCTGGGCTAGAGATATTCTGTTGTTATTCCATATTAGTGGACCTCCATTTTTCTTTGCTGCTAATAGTATTTTATTCACATCTTGAAAATTGAGAAGTTTGGCATAGACAGGTCTTGGAATATTAGAGGCTTGAGACTCTCTCAGGGCTCTGTGTGCTCTTTCTAATGTTATTTGATGTGCAGTTGTGGGTCTTTGAGTAGTGTTGCAAATATTTGGATGATAGATGGGATCAATTCATTATGTTGTACAATTTCCGGTATACATCTGATGATTATGTTATTTCTTCTAGATCTTGCTTCAAGGTCAATAATTTTAGTTTGGATTGTTTGAATGTCTGCTTCATGTGTATCAGATTTTTTAGTTAGCAGGGCTATTTTGTCCTCATTCTCTATAATTTTGGCTTCAGTTTTGTCCATTCTTTCCAGGATTTGATTGAAGGAAGTACCAAAGGATTGTACTTGAGTAGATAAATCTTTTATGGCATCTTGTATAGGTAATAAAGCTGCTTTAATATCTTCCAAGTTTGCTAGTTGATCTGTTTTATTTTTAACCCCTGACTTTATAGTATCCTGTTGCTTTATTATTTTCTGTCTTTTAGAGTTTAAATCTTTCTCAGGTGATAGAAGATCTGACAGTTTAGTTTTTGTTGTTGTAGTGTCCATATTTTTAACTTCTTTTGACATTTTGTGAAATTAGTAACTTCTTGGTTTATGGTTGGGTGTGTATGAGTAGAGTAGAGTGTTCTGAGCACACGGCTTCTATCTCTGAGTCTTTCTTCAGTTCCAGGTAATCAGTTATAATCTTGATAGATTTGGCGTTTTTTCACATTCATTCACCCCTTCTGGGTTTCTGGATCTTAAGTAGATTTGTAGTTTCAGAAAATTGTTATTGTATAGGTCTAGGTAATTCCTCTGAGTTAATTTTTCCTCTGAGTATTTGGAGAGCTGTAGATTAGCAGTGTTCACAGGGCGGCAGCCATCTTTGAATGAGGTATCGAAGAAGTTCTAAATGATATGGATGGAAGAATTATAGAAAATAAAAATAATGTGGAATTCTTACTCAAACAAAATACTTTCCTACAAAATAAACTGGATGATCTTGAAAACAGATCCAGACGCAACAATCTAAGAATATTTGGATTATCTGAAGGCATAGAGGGGAACAACATGACTAACTTTCTCACTACTTGGTTACCTAAAACTCTTGATCTCACAGAAGCTAAGTCTTTTGGTATTGAGAGAGCACATTTTTCTCTTACTACAAGTAATACAACTAACAAAAAACAACCTAGATCTATCATTGTCAAATTCCTTTCATCTTCCGACAAGAAATTAGTTCTAAAAACTGCATGGTCCAAGTCACCAATTAAATCAAATGAAGCAATAATACACTTTGACAATGACTATTCATCAGCAGTTATAGCTAAAAGAAAAATATTTCTACCTTTGATAAAGTAACTGAAGAAAGCACAGGTGAAGACTCATATTTTGTTCCTCGCTGAAGATATTTTCATTGGAGGGTCCCAAAATGTTTGAAGACTTGGACTCTGCTCTGTACTATGTAAAAGACCATAAGATCTTGGAAAAAATAGAAGAGATGGAATGGGCTAATCCTACACTTAAGAGAATGCCATCTAATCCTACATGGAAAACCCTGGAGAAACAAAAAAGACTAAGAAACAAGTGACTTAAATATATCTGTTTGCAGTTTGTTATGTTTCTGGAAACAATGTCACTGAGTTATTTGGTGATATTGTTACTCCTGCTTCTTTTTTTCACCTTCTCATTCCCATATAACCTTCAGTATACACATAATTTTAGATTTTACTTAAACTGAGGTAAAATTGTATACTAATTACAAATAAACAGTCTTAAATATTGCTATAAAGATTTCTCAAAGTTATATGGTAAATAAATAAATCCATTATGAAAATAAAATAATCACTTCTCATATATAAACATTTTAGATTCCCTCTATAATCTCTATTTAATTTAAACTAACAGCATTCAGATTAAATACAGTTTACATAGATATAAGTAAATAAGAGCTTACAACACATTCATATATATTTCTCTGTCTTCCTTTTTGGATACATTTTTTTATCTCATAGTTTATATCTTAATAATTAATTTAAAGCTTTTATATATGTTAAATTCTTATGGTGATATTATGAAATAAGTTCTCAACATTTTACTATGATTCACAAGTGAACTCTCTTACAGTTTTAAATATAGTTTTTTTTTTTTTGAGTTATGTGAATGTTAAATGTATTAATGGGGTTTAGTGATTTATTTAAAATGCTTTTTTGCTACAATAGAAGCTGTGTGGTATTGTTTAATAATAATGGGTAACACAGGCATTGGCTATACACTTGTGCAGGCTATATAAAGCTTACAGATCTCACACACATGAACTTTCCCCATACTTAATGAAAACAAGTACATACAAGTCATTTTTGGCAGTTTTTTTGTGTAAAATGGCGAAAGACAACTTTTAATGACTCTGTGAAGCTCGAGCTTGTTGTCCACGAGCTTATTTCAACTTGAATTGCCTTATTTTCACAAAAAATCCTCTCTACAGTCTCGAACGAGCTTCACAACATTGCAACGTGATTTGATGACATCAGAGCTTGTCGCCCAGCCTAACCAGGAAGTCATTGCATGTAATTTTGTCAGAAACCTTCAGAAATGTTGAAAAAAGCAGTATATACTTTAAAATGTTTTTTAAGCCTGCTTAATACAATGTTTGGACAAATTTTGACGTTAAAAGAAAGGAAATTGTTTTTCAACTGTGTCTTTTATTCACGTCTCTGTTAAACAGAAGAAAAAAAGGAAAAGTAAGTGTACATTTACTTTAACTAATGAATGCCATATATATTGCTGTGCCTTGCTTAACCTGATAAAATTAGTTTTATTACAAATTATAACTAATTTTCATTCAGAGGCTGATAGTTGATATGAAAATAGCATGGGTTAAAGTAAGCTCATTTAAGATATGATGGCATATTCTACTTCAGGTGCTTAAACTGTCATTTGAGCTTTCATGCTAAAGATACATATACAAATCTGTTTTGAACTATATTAATATATAAGCAAT